>NW_028145601.1:240000-247500 GCF_977016875.1 Pavona decussata
TATTTGTCTTCCATTTAGCGTCCTCCGAGGCTTTACGCAATATTTTATATCCGAGGGCACACGAAAATTCGTGCTCAGGCGATAAACAGGGTTACTTCCGGTGAAATTGTAAACCCTTTCATTGTGTCACGTCAAAGCTTATGAAATGTCAAGCGTGGCATGTGTACACATATGTGAGTGCCGCGTAAGTTTTTAGAAGTCTCAAAAGAGGTGAGCAAGGCGAGCAAGTACGCGTCTTGTAAATTTAGTATCAGAGATTCAATGTGGTGTCCATTTTAGTAGTTCTTAGTATTTTTCAGTGCGGAAATGAGAAATCTGGGGCATGGACGACCTCTCCCAATGACCGTCAATCGGACCGTACTAAAGATTTTGCTGCATGGTGTATGGGAATTTACGAACAGAATGCTGTTTCAATGAGCACGTGGAGAGTGCGGAGTGGTTCGTTTCACGACACCGTTTTTCGTTTAATGGACAAGGCAAAATCGATTCCTATTACAATAGGCAGCCAAACAGCATGGGAAGCAATCAGGAACGACTTTATAGAAAAGAGGAGTAGGATTAGGAGTAGGAGGAGATCAGTGCAGCCTCCTCGGCACATTGATGAAGACTTCTTTTTGATGAACAGTTTGTTCGGCCTAATTTCGGAGGCTTTTTGCATTTAATGCAGTAATTCTTTCCTCAGAGCAGTAGCAACGAGCTTAGAATTCACCACCAGTAACCCAGAGATTTAAACCTTAGATTGAAAGAAGGTCCTAAAGTTTCATTTTACCTTTTCCCGAACTAAAGCAATTTTTTCACGCAGTTTTAGGGAGTAAGGATATGGATCCGCAATAAGGCGCCGAGAATTAGGGAGATGTACCGAACTCTAAACTGGGGCGTTTGGCTGCCAGCTCGCCATGTCCTACTTCCCTATTTGAATTACATGATCCCAACAAATGAATAATTAAGAAATGCAACAACTATTACACTGCACGATGGACAAGACTGTTGTCACTGAAAGAATGGTTAAACCGTCAAACAAGACGAACATGTTAGTCAAAAATTAAATACAAACAGCGGTGATAAACATAATAAACTTCCGCATTTTAACTTGATGTAGCTTATGAAACATCAAGTTACATAAAATGCGCAAGTTTATTATGTTTATCGCCGCTGCTTGTATTTTATTTCTGATCAAGCTACGATGGCTCAAGAACAAAAGTCTTTATGTTAGTCAAAACTCCATTAACTCAGAGTACAAAAGCTATCAATAATGTTAACGTTATTCAAAATATATATAGTAAAAAATTGAATAATGAAAGGCCTACGAATGGTACGTCCTGGTACAGCTTTGTGACTAATACGGGTTTTGAAGCCTTCTAATTTACTCGGGGACGGGAGAAACGCGAAAAAGGGCGAGAGGCGGGAGGCACAGGTACAGGAGGCGGGAGGTTCTGACCCCCCTGTCCCCCCCCCCCCCCCCCCCACTGTGTACGACAAGCCAAGTTGTTATAAATTTCCTTACGAAGGGCTGCGAGCTGTTAACATGAGAAACTCAAAGTTGTCCCGGTAGCCAAGTCACCCTTTTTCGAAGGTATTATATACATGTACTGAGAAGTAAACGTTGTCAGTCGACTTGTAAAATGTCTTTAAGATATGCCAAGAAATAAGACACTGCTGAATATTTGTCCTTCCAATTAAGCTTACGTCCTTTCCCGTACATTTTTTCTTAACTATAATAGTTAGCAAAACGTCAGTCTCATCGAGAGCAATTATTGCTCGTTTTGCTAACTATTAATTAAGAAAAAAATGTACAGGAGCCGGGGTAAACTTGGAAGGACAAATATTGGTAGCGTCTTGAGAGGGGCCGGCAGAAAAGGTTGATACTAATGAAAATTTGACGGCGCGAAGATCAGGTTTATTTAAGGTTTATTTTTGGAAGAAACGGACACTTCATTTGGGCTAAATCTTTGTATGGAAAAAATCTACACCATTATCCACGTAAACGCTAGCACATTGAGATAGAAACAACTGGAAGTGATTGATGGTGAAGAAACCATTCTCCTATGTTGATATTGGTGTACAGTTGAAATTTTAAAGATTTTGAAAGTGATAACAGAAAAAGGTTTCTTTGTGATATTCTGTGAGCTACGAAAGTGAGGGGGAGAGAAGGGTGACGCGTAATCGAGGGGGAGGGGGGCGTTTAAAGTTATAAGTTTATTTTCTTTTTGTTAGATTTGTGAGTATTAAAAGGAATTTTCTTGAATCAAACTTTTAAGGCACCTCCGCCGAAGAGAGAGTTAAGATAGTTAAGTGGTCAGGTACTGGGCAACATACTGTAATTGGGGTCACTTTCCAGATCGAATTGGAATCTCGAAATGTTGATTTTTAAGGAAAGAGGAAAACCCGGGAGAACCCAAGAAAAACCTCTCGGAGTAAGGACGACAACTAACAACAGACTCAACACACATGGGTCGGGAGTCCGAAAATCAAACCAGAGCCATATTGGTGGGAGGCGAGCGAGTGCTCTCACCACTGCGCTATCCCGCTCACGTGCGTTGCCCTGTTTGGTGCGCAATCTTGTCCCCTCTCGAAATATATCTAAGCACACAACAGTTAATACGCATTCATCATTTTACTCAACTTCTGTTTCTAATCACATTACAAGTTTGTCAAAATTACGTTCATCTGTTTAACCCTGTTGAATAGTGCTATCGATGAAGCTTCTCTGATGACGCACTTTAGAGTACACTCCATACGCATTAGGAGAAGCGCATCCCTGTCCCCAGCTTGTAGCTCCCTCCACGTAATACTTTCCGCCATATTGACACACCAAAGGACCACCGCTGTCACCCTGGCAACTGTCCTTGCCCCCTTCCTTTAACCCGGCACACAGCATGGAATCGTCCAGGCCACTGGGATAAGCGTTCCTACACACTGAATGCGAAACAAGGGGGATAAGGACCTCTTGCAAGGTATCGGGTTGGTCGCCTCCGATTTCAAGAGTTCCCCATCCACTTATCAGGCATTGGTTCGTGAGGTCATCCAATGGGAGATGAAATTTGTCGTCTCCGAGGCATACCAGACCCACACCAGGCCCCAGGATAGCTGCACGGTCGAGCTTGATCAGCGCCATGTCGTTCTGATTGTCGTTGGCGTTGTACTGGGGATGTGGCACAATTTTAGCCACATTGATCTCCTGAGTCGTATCTTCTTTTACTTCCCTGCGATGAGCACCAAGCCTGAAAAGGTAAGGAAATTCAAAATTGAAATTTATTTTAGTAGAAAAAGAATTAAACTGATGATCTTCGCGGTTTGAAACAATTTTAATTATTAAAAGCGCTCAGTTAAAAGGTCATTTCTGGAGAATGTAAATTTTCTCGTCGTTAATCACATGTAGACTGCTTTCAAGAATACGTTTGTGGAAAATAATTGCCCGATAAGCTTAGTGTGAATCCACAACTACGCTACAGATATAAAATTAAAATGTTCTGGCTATTAAGCAATTTCAGCGATACTGTTGCCCCGAGAAAGAAGAATGAAAACGAACAAACGTAAACTCTTCGAAGAAAATCTTCTAGGAAAGATATCTTATTTTTCAGGCCCCAGTTGTTCAAAGAGTGGAGAACTTTATCCAGCGCGTAAGTCGCTATCCAGTGGATAAAATGTATTGGTTGGAGTACATTTTATCCGCTGGATACCGATTTATCCACTGGGTAGAGTTATCCGCTCTTTGAGCAGCCGGGGCCAGGCGAAAGGAAACTAAGGATAACAAAGGAAATCGTCGTGCCTGTTAAAGCCAATTAAGCAATAAGTGAGTTACGCTACTGGTGCAAGCATGGTAACGTACGTAGAATGCAAGACTTTATTAGTCGCTTTTGGGGTAAATTGGGGCTCATCACAACAAAGATCACATTAAAATTAGTCAGTTTCAAGCCAAGTTTGAGGTTCTGTTGTTTTTGCAACCATGTAGAAAACTTCCATAAATCGTTAAAAAATTAGAGACTTAGAAAAGGGACGCCATCTCAGAATTAGAAGGGACTTTTGTATGGAATTTGGGCGACCCTTGACAGGTCACAGCCTGGTAACTTCGCAACGAAACACAACCAAACTTGGTAAAATTACTAATTTTCATGTGATTTTTCTGCCGATAGGGTTCACTTCTTCATACGACGCAATTTGGACAATGTGTAAGCTAGGGCCCGGTCCCTTAATGAACTTTGGAACGGGCAATACACTAAGTTACAAACCAGATTTTAAAGTCGCCAGTCGTTTGGCCCTCGACACAGTGCGCTGCCGTCAGAACCCACTGTTGGTGTATCAGCGAGCCGCCACAGAACTGATAATCGTCGGTTCGCAGCATGGCCTGCCACGGAATGCTGTTTTTCACTGATTCGTGACCACCAACGATCCTTGCACCGGGAGTGGGACGGTTACCGCAGGACGACGGAGAAGGGCCTGGACCGCCAGTAGGTGGTGCTGGACCGGAAGTGCTGGGTTGCGGTGGCGGTGGTGCTAGAAGTAACAGAATAACAAAGTTCAATGTTAATCAGTTTATCTAGACTATTTTCTGTTTTATTTTATGGGTTTGGTAAAGCGTTATCGAAAGCCATATAAATAGGCCATATTCACGATTGCATCATTTACTACCGTGACTAACTTACTACTACTACTGACTACTACTACTACTACTACTACTACTACTACTACTACTACTACTACTACTACTACTACTACTACTACTACTACTACTACTACTACTACTACTACTACTACTACTACTACTACTACTACTTCTACTACTACTACTACTACTACTACTAGTACAGCTACTACTACTACTACTACTACTACTACTAATGTTGCTGCTGCTGCTGCTGCTACTACTGAGCGTCAATGTGGGGGAAGAGAGCAAGGATATGATTGTCGCTTTTTGCTGTCACTTTCGCTGCACATAATCGTGGCTCGCTTGATTTTTCTTTTCTATCGAAATGTGCATCACGGACCATTAGTTGGGGAAACATGCAACTACTCGCTGCTCTTCTCAGCCAAGTCTTACGAACCACAAGTTTACTTAATATAAAAAGGGCTTTAGAATAAGCTTAGCAAGAAATATCTACTAAAAAGCAAACAGGAATGCAGGAAGAGATCTAGATCTTAACTGAAAATTCTTATCAGCAAAAAAGTGACAAGAATCTACTTACGAGTGCCTGATCCATCCTCAAAAAAGTCCTCCTCAGGCACAGGGTTTCCTTCAAAAAAGAATCGCAAAAAAATGCTTAGTAACTCAATATGTCGTTGTGTTAGAATGGAAGGCTATGAGACAGAAGATTTCTTTTTAGGGATTTCTGTTTTTAAATGATGAGTTAAAAACGATGCTCAAATGCCTTGCTATTAATAGTTCAACTTTGTCCATGTTGAATGATCGATTGATTGTTTGTTTGATTGATTGATCGATTAATAGATTGTTTGATTGATTGTTTGTTTGATTGTTCGATCGATCGATTGATTGATTGATTGATTGATTGATTGACTGATTAATTGATTTTCTGTAAACTTGTCAATGTACCTACCGCCACACCTCAGCAGTATTGCTAACGAGCCCTTTTCTTGCCCCTTGTCGATCAGCTCATCCAAGAGCAATTTAAAGTGAGAGGCTGTTTTAAGATCTACGCTTGATTTTTTCCTGGGTGAATAACTTACCCAGCTGGGAATATCACTCTACAGAGATACCATGAGCAAGTTACACAACTGGCTCCGATTCCAGCCTAGCGCTCTTTAACAACAAGACCTTATTATGGAAAGCGAGCATAGACTAAATTACAAAAGTAGACCGCGACGTACGATCACCCGAATCACGCACCACTACGCTCAAACTCCTCATAACAATCCTGATGCGCAACACCAGAGGGATCATTCAGCATCACGTACGAAAAAAAATAAAAAAAACAAACAAACAAACAAAGCAACAAAAAACATGCAAGCATACAATAATAGAGATGTTCTGCACAGATACGGAGAGACATCAATACTCCGACAAAGTCATTAGAAAACTCTGTACGAAGACACCAAGAGGACTTGAATCAGTTTGGATGACGAAAAGGCTGGATGCTGACTGTGATACTCAGTCTCTAACATTCTTCGTAAACTAAGCCGATAACAGTTGCTAACTTGTATCAATTTTCTATTTAATCCATAAAAAAAGATCAAATGTACTTTTGTGCTATGAAAAGCGTAAGTTAATGGCATATTAGTGGTAAAACTGGTATGATCTGACCTGTTTCTAAGTCAAAAATTGACAAAAATTGGTATGCTCAATTTTTGCTGTACTTTGCGGGCTTAAAATGAAAAAAAGGCTGGCTACGGGCCTGCGACAAGGTGAATGATAGATTCAAAATTGCTTGACTCTAGGTGGAAAAAAAAAAGTGAAACAAAAGTGAATGGCGCCACAAACGATTACTTACCTTGAATCCTGACAAAGAACGCGGCAAAGACGAAAATCACCACACTCTTCATTTTCATGAGATTCCCAGTTCAGATTCTCTCTGAAGTTCTGTAATTGAAGCTCTATCTTTACAAGCTTACTTTTATAGCTCACATCAATTAAGCCATTTTATCACCAGGTACCATTCTATTTCCTCAGGTGCCCCACTTTCTAATCTGCAAAGTGGCCTTTGTTGTTATTAGTAACCACTTAAATGACTGCTCCTTTTAACGCCGAACATTGTATAAACTAAGCGTGGAAGCGTTAAAAGGAGCACTCAGTTGCTTATTTGGTTTACTTTTGACTAGCTGGCGCGATAAGTACCTGGTCCTCTTAGGTTTAGACAGGGCTTCGTAAAACACTACCTATAACTCATAAAAAGGTTAATGGCCAAGTAAACAAACAATAAAACGTTACCTGAAAGAGAAAAATTATTTCTTTTCTTTATCGGCTAATTTTGGTCGTAAGTGTAACTTACATTAGGGACTTTTCTACTTTTGAGTACGAGTTCATTCCACACAAGTCACGTTCCCACTAAGGACTCTTCCGGGATAGGGAGAGGTACTCTCCTATTTGAGCTATATAGGTATGTGCGACCCCAAAGGGGAGGGTTTTGGAGCCGTTTTTCTCTGATATAGGGTACAGGTTTCAACCATTTGTTCTGAAAATGGGTATGGGTTTTAGAAGAGAGTCTGTAGAAAGGTTGGTTTGACAAGTCGTTATCTAAATCACGCGATTTGAAAAGTAGTAGGCGTGCTTAAGTCTAAAGGTTTCTATTGTTTATTTTTGAACCCTTTGCGTTTGAACAGGATTCAGTGAAGCAGTGCGTATAACATAAAAAAGGCTTAAGTTATGTAAACAAGCAATTAAAATGTTACAACTTGTTTGGTGTGTTTTTCAAAAAAATAAACAACCATTCGACAATACGACTACGAAAAAAATGCTGAACATTATTTTTTGATTATGTACAATTTTTCTAAAATGTGCAATTGCAAATTGCAAATTCTATTATTTGTTTTCGCCCCCTTTGCGTTTGA
>NW_028145601.1:252500-310000 GCF_977016875.1 Pavona decussata
CCTTTTTCGAAGGTATTATATACATGTACTGAGAGGTAAACGTTGTCAGTCGACTTGTAAAATGTCTTTAAGATATGCCAAGAAATAAGACGCTGCTGAATATTTGTCCTTCCAATTAAGCTTACGTCCTTTCCCGTACATTTTTTCTTAACTATAATAGTTAGCAAAACGTCAGTCTCATCGAGAGCAATTATTGCTCGTTTTGCTAACTATTAATTAAGAAAAAAATGTACAGGAGCCGGGGTAAACTCGGAAAGACAAATATTGGTAGCGTCTTGAGAGGGGCCGGCAGAAAAAGGTTGATATTAATGAAAATTTGACGGCGCGAAGATCAGGTTTATTTAAGGTTTATTTTTGGAAGAAACGGACACTTCATTTGGGCTAAATCTTTGTATGGAAAAAATCTACACCATTATCCACGTAAACGCTAGCACATTGAGATAGAAACAACTGGAAGTGATTGATGGTGAAGAAACCATTCTCCTATGTTGATATTGATGTACAGTTGAAATTTTAAAGATTTTGAAAGTGACAACAGAAAAAGGTTTCCTTGTGATATCCTGTGAGCTACGAAAGTGACGGGGAGGGAAGGGTGACACTTAATCGAGGGGGAGGGGGGGGGGGGGCGTTTAAAGTTATAAGTTTATTTTCTTTTTGTTAGATTTGTGAGTATTAAAAGGAATTTTCTTGAATCAAACTTTTAAGGCACCTCCGCCGAAGAGAGAATTAAGATAGTTAAGTGGTCAGGTACTGGGCAACATACTGTAATTGGGGTCACTTTCCAGATCGAATTGGAATCTCGAAATGTTGATTTTTAAGGAAAGAGGAAAACCCGGGAGAACCCAAGAAAAACCTCTCGGAGTAAGGACGACAACTAACAACAGACTCAACACACATGGGTCGGGAGTCCGAAAATCAAACCAGAGCCATATTGGTGGGAGGCGAGCGAGTGCTCTCACCACTGCGCTATCCCGCTAACGTGCTTTGCCCTGTTTGGTGCGCAATCTTGTCCCCTCTCGAAAAATATCTAAGCACACAACAGTTAATACGCATTCATCATTTTACTCAACTTCTGTTTCTAATCACATTACAAGGTTGTCAAAATTACATTTATTTGTTTAACCCTGTTGAATGGTGCTATCGATGAAGCTTCTCAGATGACGCACTTTAGAGTACACTCCATACGCATTAGGGGAAGCGCATCCCTGTCCCCAGCTTGTAGCTCCCTCCACGAAATACTTTCCGCCATATTGACACACCAAAGGACCACCACTGTCACCCTGGCAACTGTCCTTGCCCCCTTCCTTTAACCCGGCACACAGCATGGAATCGTCCAGGTCACTGGGATAAGCGTTCCTGCACACTGAATGCGAAACAAGGGGAATAAGGACCTCTTGCAGGGTATCGGGTTGGTCGCCTCCAAGTTCAAGAGTTCCCCATCCACTTATCAGGCATTGGTTCGTGAGGTCATCCAATGGGAGATGAAATTTGTCGTCTCCGAGGCACACCAGACCCACACCAGGCCCCAGGATAGCTGCACGGTCGAGCTTGATCAGCGCCATGTCGTTCTGAATGTTGCTGGGGTTGTACTGGGGATGTGGCACAATTTTAGCCAGATTGAACTCCTGAGTCGTATCTTCTTTTACTTCCTTGCGATGAGCACCAAGCCTAAAAAGGTAAGGAAATTCAAAATTGAAATTTATTTTAGCAGAAAAAGAATTAAACTGATGATCTTCGCGGTTTGAAACAATTTTAATTATTAAAAGCGCTCAGTTAAAAGGTCATTTCTGGAGAATGTAAATTTTCTCGTCGTTAATCACATGTAG
Source organism: Pavona decussata (assembly GCF_977016875.1). Lineage (NCBI taxonomy): Eukaryota > Metazoa > Cnidaria > Anthozoa > Scleractinia > Agariciidae > Pavona > Pavona decussata. Next base: position 254,327 of record NW_028145601.1, read on the forward strand.
ACTGCTTTCAAGAATACGTTTGTGGAAAATAATTGCCCGATAAGCTTAGTGTGAATCCACAACTAAGCTAAAGATATAAAATTAAAATGTTCTGGCTATTAAGCAATTTCAGCGATACTGTTGCCCCGAGAAAGAAGAATGAAAACGAACAAACGTAAACTCTTCGAAGAAAATCTTCTAGGAAAGATATCTTATTTTTCAGGCCCCAGTTGTTCAAAGAGTGGAGAACTTTATCCAGCGCGTAAGTCGCTATCCAGTGGATAAAATGCATTGGTTGGAGTACATTTTATCCGCTGGATACCGATTTATCCACGGGGTAGAGTTATCCGCTCTTTGAGCAGCCAGAGCCAGGCGAAAGGAAGCTAAGGATAACAAAGGAAATCGTCGTGCCTGTTAAAGCCAATTAAGCAATAAGTGAGTTACGCTACTGGTGCAAGCATGGTAACGTACGTAAAATGCAAGACTTTATTAGTCGCCTTTGCGGTAAATTGGGGCTCATCACAACAAAGATCACATTAAAATTAGTCAGTTTCAAGCCAAGCTTGAGGTTCTGTTGTTTTTGCAACCATGTAGAAAACTTCCATAAATCGTTAAAAAATTAGAGACTTAGTATAGGGACGCCATCTCAGAATTAGAAGGGACTTTTGTATGGAATTTGGGCGACCCTTGACAGGTCACAGCCTGGTAACTTCGCAACGAAACACAACCAAACTTGGTAAAATTACTAATTTTCATGTGATTTTTCTGCCGATAGGGTTCACTTCTTCATACGACGCAATTTGGACAATGTGTAAGCTAGGGCCCGGTCCCTTAATGAACTTTGGAACGGGCAATACACTAAGTTACAAACCAGATTTTAAAGTCGCCAGTCGTTTGGCCCTCGACACAGTGCGCTGCCGTCAGAACCCACTGTTGGTGTATCAGCGAGCCGCCACAGAACTGATAATCGTCGGTTCGCAGCATGGCCTGCCACGGAATGCTGTTTTTCACTGATTCGTGACCACCAACGATCCTTGCACCGGGAGTGGGACGGTTACCGCAGGACGACGGAGATGGACCGGAAGTGCTGGGTTGCGGTGGCGGTGGTGCTAGAAGTAACAGAATAACAAAGTTCAATGTTAATCAGTTTATCTAGACTATTTTTTGTTTTATTTCATGGGTTTGGTAAAGCGTTATCGAAAGCCATATAAATAGGCCATATTCACGATTGCATCATTTACTACCGTGACTAACTTACTGCTACTACTACTACTACTACTACAGTAACTACTACTACTACTACTACTACTACTACTACTACTACTACTACTACTACTACTACTACTACTACTACTACTACTACTACTACTACTACTATTACTACTACTACTACTAATGTTGCTGCTGCTGCTGCTGCTGCTACTACTGAGCGTCAATGTGGGGGAAGAGAGCAAGGATATGATTGTCGCTTTTTGCTGTCACTTTCGCTGCACATAATCGTAGCTCGCTTGATTTTTCTTTTCTATCGAAATGTGCATCACGGACCGTTAGTCGGGGAAACATGCAACTACTCGCTGCTCTTCTCAGCCAAGTCTTACGAACCACAAGTTTACTTAATATAAAAAGGGCTTTAGAATAAGCTCAGCAAGAATTATCTACTAAAAAGCAAACAGGAATGCAGGAAGAGATCTAGATCTTAACTGAAAATTCTTATCAGCAAAAAAGTGACAAGAATCTACTTACGAGTGCCTGATCCATCCTCAAAAAAGTCCTCCTCAGGCACAGGGTTTCCTTCAAAAAAGAATCGCAAAAAAATGCTGAGTAACTCAATATGTCGTTGTGTTAGAATGGAAGGCTATGAGACAAAAGATTTCTTTTTAGGGATTTCTGTTTTTAAATGATGAGTTAAAAACGATGCTCAAATGCCTTGCTATTAATAGTTCAACTTTGTCCATGTTGAATGATCGATTGATTGTTTGTTTGATTGATTGATCGATTAATAGATTGTTTGATTGATTGTTTGATTGATTGTTTGTTTGATTGTTCGATCGATCGATTGATTGATTGATTGATTGACTGATTAATTGATTTTCTGTAAACTTGTCAATGTACCTACCGCCACACCTCAGCAGTATTGCTAACGAGCCCTTTTCTTGCCCCTTGTCGATCAGCTCATCCAAGAGCAATTTAAAGTGAGAGGCTGTTTTAAGATCTACGCTTGATTTTTTCCTGGGTGAATAACTTACCCAGCTGGGAATATCACTCGACAGAGATACCATGAGCAAGTTACACAACTGGCTCCGATTCCAGCCTAGCGCTCTTTAACAACAAGACCTTATTATGGAAAGCGAGCATAGACTAAATTACAAAGGTAGACCGCGACGTACGATCACCCGAATCACGCACCACTACGCTCAAACTCCTCATAACAATCCTGATGCGCAACACCAGAGGGATCATTCAGCCAGCATCATGTACGAAAAAAATAAAAAACAAACAAACAAAGCAACAAAAAACATGCATGCATGCAATAATAGAGATGTTCTGCACAGATACGGAGAGACATCAATACTCCGACAAAGTCATTAGAAAACTCTGTGCGAAGACACCAAGAGGACTTGAATTTGGATGACGAAAAGGCTGGATGCTGACTGTGATACTCAGTCTCTAACATTCTTCGTAAACTAAGCCGATAACAGTTGCTAACTTGTATCAATTTTTTATTTAATCCATAAAAAAGATCAAATGTACTTTTGTGCTATGAAAAGCGTAAGTTAATCGCATATTAGTGGTAAAACTGGTATGATCTGACCTGTTTCTAAGTCAAAAATTGACAAAAATTGGTATGCTCAATTTTTGCTGTACTTTGCGGGCTTAAAATGAAAAAAAGGCTGGCTACGGGCCTGCGGCAAGGTGAATGGTAGATTCAAAATTGCTTGACGCTAGGTGGAAAAATAAAAGTGAGACAAAAGTGAATGGCGCCACAAACGATTACTTACCTTGAATCCTGACAAGGAACGCGGCAAAGACGAAAATCACCACACTCTTCATTTTCATGAGATTTCCAGTTCAGATTCTCTCTGAAGTTCTGTAATTGAAGCTCTATCTTTACAAGCTTATTTTTATAGCTCACATCAATTAAGCCATTTTATCACCAGGTACCATTCTATTTCCTCAGGTGCCCCACTTTCTAATCTGCAAAGTGGCCTTTGTTGTTATTAGTAACCACTTAAATGACTGCTCCTTTTAACGCCGAAAATTGTATAAACTAAGCGTGGAAGCGTTAAAAGGAGCACTCAGTTGCTTATTTGGTTTACTGTTGACTAGCTGGCGCGATAAGTACCTGGTCCTCTTAGGTTTAGACAGGGCTTCGTAAAACACTACCTATAACTCATAAAAATGTTAATGGCCAAGTAAACAAACAATGAAACGTTACCTGAAAGAGAAAAATTATTTCTTTTCTTTATCACTCAATTTTGGTCGTAAGTGTAACTTACATTAGGAACTTTTACTTTTGAGTACGAGTTCATTCCACACTTGTCACGTTCCCACTAAGGACTCTTCCGGGATAGGGAGAGGTACTCTCCTATTTGAGCTATATAGGTATGTGCGACCCCAAAGGGGAGGGTTTTGAAGCCGTTTTTCTCTGAAATAGGGTACAGGTTTTAACCATTTTTTCTGAAAATGGGTTTGGGTTTTAGAAGAGAGTCTGTAGAAAGGTTGGTTTGACAAGTCGTTATCTAAATCACGCGATTTGAAAAGTAGTAGGCGTGCTTAAGTCTAAAGGTTTCTATTGTTTATTTTTGAACCCTTTGCGTCTGAACAGGATTCAGTGAAGCAGTTTGTATAACATAAAAAAGGCTTAAGCTATGTAAACAAGCAATTAAAATGTTACAACTTGTTTGGTGTGTTTTTCAAAAAAATAAACAACCATTCGACAATACGACTACGAAAAAAAATGCTGAACATTATTTTTTGATTATTTACAATTTTTATAGGTAAATGTGCAATCGCAAATTGCAAATTCTATTATTTGTTTTTTGCCTCCTTTGCGTTTGAACAGGATTCAGGGAAGCACTGCGTATAACATAAAAAAAGCTTTAGCTAAATAAACAAGCAATTAAAATGTTACAACTTGTTTGATGTGTTTTTCACAAAAATAAACAACCATTTCACCGTTTAAATTCGACGATACGATTACGAAAACAATGCTGAACATTATTTTTGGATTATGTACAATTTTTCTAGGTAAATGTGCAATCGTAAATAACTGCAATTTTAAAAATTTTACGGTAAGCGAGGTTCACGAACATACATACTCAACAGTATGACTCCATTCGCCAAGATAACAAAGTTAAGACATTTCACGAGTTTTGAAATTCGCTGTAGGAACATCCTGTCGGAGATAACACGTTGTATCGTTCAGGATTATATTTTTATGTACTCTTTGCTCCGTTTTGTGCAGCTTTTATTCAAAATATTTCATGTAGATGACTGTGTTCGAACTTAACTGTCGAAACGGAACTCTGTCGGCAAAAAATCATTCATGAGTATCTTTTACACGTTATACCCTCTCAGAGTGCCAAGCCAGAAGTTTCAAGAAGAAGAAAACGTACGAAAATGTGCCAAGAAATCGTCAAAGAGGGTTTTTTTTTTAAGTTTATCAGTCCAAAAATTTATTAGTCCAAAGATTTTCGTAGTGAAGTATGTAATTCAGGTTTCAGTGCACATTGCGGTCAGCAGCTGTATTATGGTCTATTATGAAAGATCAAGGTAAGTTCAAGAAAAGAACTAATAGTGTTAACTTTCCGATATAGTTCGCACCCATTAAGTTTCTGTGATCTTTTTTAAATTACAATTTATTTGGCGAAAACGTTTCCGCTAAGTGGTTCTTTTGCATAGCACTAAAAGGATGAGGTAAATAAGAGCTGATTGTTCTGATTTCAGAGACCTAAACAATGACAGTGCTGCAAAAGTATCAAAGTTATGGTGGAAATTGATGGTGGTAAAGGGGCGTTAATTCTTGCCTTAATTCTTGCCCTGACGTTGCACTGAAAATATAATGGTCCCGGCCTTTTACTGATAATAAAATGGGCTTTGTACTATTCATCAGAAAGGAATCAGGGATCAATTAATTAACACAAACCGCTTGCATCAGATTTTTCAGACAAGTGTACAACAGAAGTTCCGGCTTGTTTGGCGACGTCACTTCTCCGCATTCTTCCTTATCACGGTAATATTAATTTCTTTATGTTGGCCTGGTAAGGCAAAATAATCGACACTGCTAGAAAGAGTAACTTTAAATTAGAAACAAAAAGGCTGTTTGAGAGTCTTGTCGGATTTTACTGAAATAGCGAAGATATAATTCCGTTGAAGACTTACACACTGAATGGGACACAACCGTATTAAACCTCTTGCAGAGCATTAGGCATGTCAAGAAATCCACACTCACGGGACACACATGGATTACTGTGGTCATCCAACGGAAGGGTAAACTTGTCGTCCGGCCACAGTAAGCAAACTGTTAGGCCCACCCCGGGTCCCAAAACAGCTAAATACGGTGACAAGTGAAATGTGGTTTACATTGTATATATATAAAAAAGATGGGTTTATAGGGTGTTCTATCAAGCTCGTCACCTCCGCCGTTGGGATCAGTCTTTGTCCTCCATAACATCTTTTAAAAGGTGTCTCAACACAAGAATCTAAACTAGCTGTATACATGCGTCGCTAAAAGTTCCTCAAATTTTATGCTCTCAGTTTTACGTGGCAACCACGGGTCGGCGCTTGGGCGGGGAGTCGGGACTGTTGAATTGCGCGAAAGCCTGGGTACCAGGGCGGAAAACAGAGCGCAAAGCATGCTACTTGCGATTTTCACGTCTTCCATGTTTATGTCGCGGTCGAGAGAGGCTCTTCAGTGTGTCATATTTCGATTTTCTTTTCTTTATCGTGTTCATAGTTGCCGTAATTGTCAGTAGTCTGCTTCGGCAGCGACTTGTCAACAATTTCGCCGCACAAGAAGAAGGAAAATCACAATCCTAATCAAAATAATCCGGGGAAATTCGCCAAGCAGCCCTGTACGTATAAGCTTTTAAATTAATCTTATACACAAATTAGCCAAAAAGTGATTGCGTTTTTGTTTTGTCATGTAGCTTTGTTATTTAGCAACATATCTGATACCTGTATCATCTAGCTCTGTCGTGAAACATTCCAGTAACCTGTATTAAAATAAGATAAGGTGGATTTAAAATCTATTTTACATCGGAAAGAACAGTTGCCGCTTGCGTGAGTATTAAGTTTTTTTAGGAATATTTTTAATAATTCTTTCTGCTCCATTAATAAGTTGTCCTGCATATAAAGGTTACGCATCAGTCGAAAAATAATCAAAGTTACTGCATGTGCAACTCAAGATTCCTCTTGTTTGTTGCCAGTGGAAATGTGAAATGGAGAGATTGGCATTTCCTACCCTACGAGCAAAGGCCCTTCGATCTTGCTAGATCAATCGGGAAGATCGAAGGGCCTCTGCTCCCAGAGTAGGTATTTTCCTAGCCTGATGAGGGGATGTCAATTAGTCTCAGTATCTGTACTGTCCACATTAGGGTTTTTGCTGGGGTTGGAAGCAGATGTTATGTCTTGGTATACTTGACAACTTTTGTTGAGTCAAATGTGTTAGTGTTAGCTGGATTTTCTCACTATTTCCAAACATTGGCAAAGATGTTCTGATGCTTTCCTAATGTGGCCAAAGTTGTAACAGGTTGTTGACGTTTGCATAGGTTGAGTGCTCAAGTAAGAAAACTTAACTGTTTGTTTCATGAACCTAGTTAATGCTAAATGGTCTAGCTTCCATGAGTCTCCTGCAGCTTACAGGTAGAGCATCCAAACTGATAATCAGAAAGTCTTAAGTTTGACTCCTGTCGGGAGAACTTGGATTTTCTTTTAACTAAAGTAAACTAAAAAGTCTTTATTTCTTCACAAGATAAAAAATACATATCTTATGTCACAATTGAGTATTTGAGTAAAAAGTACCTACATAGCCAAATTGCATTGACTTGCATTGTCATTTAGAGGATACATTTTGTGCAATTTGAGTAGAATTACATGTAGCATGCTGTTCAGTGAAGGAGCAGTTCTAGTTCTTAGTATTAATTTGTCAGTCAGATGTGAGAAATTGGCATACATGTGTGAGAAGAATATTTTTGATCCACATGTGCGGGACTTGCGCATAATGTGTGAGAGTTGGCAGCGATATATCCTGATAAGATTGTCATTAGCAACCAGCGACTAACTATTGTGACTGGCAACTTCTATGAAAATTTCTTGCCTGAGAGGTCGAAAATGGCCAAAAGATAACAACCATATAGAAGGCTTTCCTCAGTTATGACTGGTGCTATTCTGTGGAGCCAGTGTCTTCAAACCTTAATGATATCCCTGCATCCATTTTGCACTAGACTGTGTAATTTTTATTACACTCATTTGACTGTATTTTAATTCTATGGCAGGGAGCCAGCAGTGTATCGTAACTATAAGCTGCGACAGTGGATGGACTGGGGTACCTGATGTTCGCTTTGATGAGGCAGGAACTTCGGGAGATGGAGGGGGAGGGGGTGATGATGATGAAGACGGTATATCCTTCCTCCAACTTTTTACTGTAAGTTTTGTGTACTCTTTTGCTGTTATTACTGGTATTCCCAATTAAAATAGGCAGTGTGATTGTTCTTTACAACTGATTACAGTACTGGCTGTTATTAGATTCTTTTAAAGCCTGCAAGTACTAGGTAGCTACAATGTTCTGTATCCCATCCCTCGAGGTGTAGGCGTACCATATTTCCTTTTAATTAAAATAAAGCGAAATTGCTCCTTCATTAGGTAACACCCCTCCTTCTTTTGACCTCCCCCATTTGTCATGAAATCCAAACTAAACCCCCAACCCCTCCTTGTAAAAGCTGTTATAATTAAGGAACAATGGCATAGAATTGTGGAAAATAAAGTTGATTTTAAATTAATGAGTTTGAAAGAAAGAAAACTTGAAATTGAAGATAGTGCCATGGTAGGGAGAACTAGAAAGGGCTCAAGACTAACGATAGCCAACTAACCACAGACTGGTGAAAATTCAGTTTTAGGTAGAAGGTTAAACTTTGTGCTTTCACTAAGCCTCTTTGGCTAGTAAAAATTGTAAAGCACTGGAGTAGTGGACAGACAACAAAAATGAAAAAAGCAATCAAGGGAAGAGAAACTAAAACAAGACTGTTTGTGGTCTCCATAGAGTTTTGTTTTGGTTAGTGAAACCTGACCTGTCAGTCTTGAGCCCTGCTATGTATTTGTAATCGCATGAGGCTGAGTAGAATTGAGCAGGGCTTCTGATATTATGCGATGTTGCGATTTCGCATAATTGACCTAAAATCGCAACAAATCGCATAATTCATGAAAAATCGCAGAATTTGTACAAAATCGCACAATTCTGTAAAAAAAAGAGCAAAAACTCGTTCTGCGATAATTTAAGCATTATCTCAAGGAGTTTTTTCTCTTTAAAAAGGCGTCAAAAATCACCTGAAAGCGTTCGTTTGTTGATTAAGCGAACAAACAGGCGTTCTATGGACCTGGTGCTGGTTTTCAATATTAAACAAGTGATCATTGGCCCAGAATAAACAATCCTTTTATGTAAATACACCAATCACAATCATTGAATATATTTTTAAGATGTCATTTGATCCCTTCAAACTTGCGATGTAGGCATTGGCGTGAAAACTGCTTGATAGTCGCTTGCAATATGTAGTTATTTTGTTTTAATTGAAACAAACATCCTCATTATGGATAAGTTTGTTGTTAAAATGCCGAGTGCTTCTTCGCAGGAGAAAAAAAGATCGCATCTTCCTGTAAATATTTTGGCAAAAGACAGGGCAAGAAAGTACCCGAAGGAACATTTCATGTTGACGATGGTCTGTTGTTTACCCTGCAAGCAGTGTCTCCTTCGATCTTCCTAGATGTTTTGCTTTTCGTGCAACATAGTGGTTGATCATCTTCGAAAGTTTGTGGTTGTCAAGCACATTGAAGCTGAGTCACACAAGCGGGACGCGAAAAAAAATGCGGGTGGGAAGCAACAAACGCTGACTTGACCAAATAAGCAATATCTGATTTTCAATAATTTGAAATGAGGCAACAAATGATTTATTTCAGCTGTTTCTTCATTTCTCCGTGCTCTAATTGCTTTTTGGACAGCAAAAAATGGATTGTGCTTCTCTTAGACCTAATGAAACAAGGGTAAATTAGCTAAAATAAAATCGCATAATTTGCCGCATAATAGACCTTTCTTGCCGCATAATGAGACTTGAAAGTGCCGCATAATTTCCGATTTTTTTCCGCACCCTATCAGAAGCCCTGAATTGAGGACTAATTTTCACACATATTTTCAAAGTTTTTGCAAATTGTGTGATGAGGGCAAGTGCGAAAACTTTGAAAATACAAGCAAAAATTAATCCTTAATTCTGCGAGGACTCGTTGCAAAAATTTTACCTGTTTATGACATAGAGGGCAAAATTTTCTCAAAACTATCGAGGCACTTCGTAAACCACTCAGCCCCCAGCCTGGAGTAAAAACACTTACCCGTAAGCAAAACAAACAATTCACCTGTTTCTTAGTATACAAATAGACAAAACAAGAAATTGATTGTTATATACATGAAATTAAGAGAAAATACAAGTTTAATTCATGAGCAAAGTAACAACTGTTACAGTTAAACCAAATGTTCGGCATCAATAATTTTGATTCACCAGCACTGTGAAGCTTTCTACCGCTTGAAAATCGCACAAACACAGATCGACATAAAAAGCAAACCACGAATCCAAAGAAGGAACTCGCAGAGTAATATTTCTGCCACTGAATTTGACCTGCTCCTTCTTCCCATCAAAAGGACACTGTTATTATTGTTTGGTTATCAATCATTGAAAAAAGCCGTAGCTAGGTGAAAGCACTTGGTCACATCCATGAATGATTTCAGTTTTTTAAGCAACAAATTCAATCAAGTTTTTAGCTTTGAACATAAAATCTTTTCCTGTTTCTTGTAAGAAACGAAAGTTCACCTTTAGGAATTTCCTTTGTAGCTGTAGCACTTGATTTCCAAAATAACAAGATGCCTGCTATACTGGCATTATGCGTGATGCTGGGGCTGATTCGTTTATTCCAACTGTATGCTTCGCCGATTGATAAAACAATGCTTGCTAATGGAATAGTTTGAGTCACGACGATCGCGTTACGTTGTTTTCCTTGTGTTACGCTACTCAGGGTTTCAAGGGAAATTGCGGGAATTCCATTGCGATACCGTAAGCTTCTCAATGACCTCTTTTCAGTCTCGCGTCGTGGTCTAAGACTGTCAAACAAAGCACGATTCCTTCGCCAGGAATTTACCAATTTCCACCGTTTTAAATGTCGAATGCTTCTTAGAAGTTATTCTTTCGATTTGCCGCTTCAAAATGGTGAAATTTCCGTTTGAAAACGGCACACTTGAGTTCAGAACATGTTAACAATATGGCGCCAAATTTAATCTGTTTTTAATAAATAGAACAAATGATGCGTTGACGTCACACAGGTAGGGGTGAGTGGGTCCCCTCCCTCGCGATGTAAGCGACAAGAATGGATTTTGATTGGCCTGCTTCTGTTGGAGACAATCAGAACAATACACCCCGAGTAGGAGAGGGGTGAGTTTAATCAATAAATTAATGTACAGATTTGTAGCTACGAGGAAGAAAAAAAAAAAAAAAAAAAAAAAAAAAAAAGAAATCGACCCGTTTTTAGACACGGTATGCCCCTTCAGGGCATCCCGCGTAAAAAGAAATCGACCTGTTTTTAGACACGGTATGCTCCCTAGGGGCATCCCGCGTAATAATATATTTGGCAAAGACAATCCGGCTTAAAAAGTCCAACTCCAAAGAACCTGAAAGAAATCGTTATGTTGTTGCAGTATGAAATGAAGAAACCAGCTAAATGTAGAAATGACAGGCTCAGCCAATCAGGAGCAAGTATTTTTGCCACTCGACCAATCAGGAGTGAGTATTTTCGCCACTCGACCAATCAGGAGTGAGTAATTTTGCCCTCGGTAATTCTCGATGAAAGGAAAATTAAGAAAAAAATGCCCTCTGTTTCAACCAATCAGCATTCAGTAATTTTTCCCTCTATGTTATAAATATATAAAATGTATATCTGGTACTTTTGATTCCTTATCAGAGATCTCCGTAAGCCCAGGCGACCGGCGAAAATCGCCGGCTAGTCGTCCTGGGCGTGCCGGCTACTCAGATAAATAAATGCTTTGTTTTGAATCCGAACGGTAACCTTTCCATTTGCGACGCCTACTTTCCCTTGGGTAAATACATTACAAAATAAATAAAGTTTTCCTTAAAGAGCCAGGTGTCCAAAAATGTTTTTGACTGAAGAAACTTGAAAATTTCGCCACACCGTCGCTTGAATCTGCTTGCAGACGTCGATCGTACGTTCAGTAAACGAAACAGGCTCAGATTGCGAGGCAGCGGTTACCGAAGAAAAGCACTCCATATTAGACGACATACTATGTATTCCAACACGTGCAAAATGCGAGCGAGCTGGAGGCGCATGGAAGGCACTTACGAGCCTTTATAAATTCCTCTGCCGGCTACTCCATTTTATTCTCCTTCTACTCCAAAATTTCGGGAGAACCCTGCTTATACTACAGAAACTAGTTAATGTAATAATTTATTAAGTTCATCAATGTGGAGGCATAATATACAGTAAGCATTCTGAATGTTAAGGGAAATTATAATGTATCTAAACTTAATAATTCTGGACATTTTTTGTCAGGTTTCCGATATAGCTTCAGAGAAAAGTGATCAGGAGTCGAAGTCATTTCTGTACAAGTTTCACCTTAAAAATGGTGATCATGACATAGCTGAGTGGAAAGCAGTGTTACAGAATGGCCAATTGTATGTGGAAGTGCCAGATGGTGTGCTACCCCCAGGAACCAAGGAATGGTAATAAAAATCCTTATTATTTTAATGAAAATGTTGTTATTTTTAATGAGTTTTAAGTGCAAGAAATTTATTCCACAGTATTCTTTATACTAGATTACTCTAGGTCACTTCAAGAAATATTTAGAAATGTGTGTAATGGGGTTTAAAAACCGAAATAAAAGTTTGCAATAATGGAAACCAAAATGATTTTTATGTTCAACTGCCATGGCTCAAAGCATTCATCTGTTTTTAAAATTTTAGAATCATGTTATTTTATTGTACATTTTTGCAGCTTTGTGTCACTGCTTGAATATGCAGAGGAGCACCTGGAATGTGAACATGTATTTGTTGGCCTTCTAAAGGACAGACCAGACAGAGGTATACCTCTTGATAAGTTTTTTGTTATAAAATTAATTCATTTTTTGAAGAGGCATAATTATATTTATAGTTATTATTCCACGAACGTGCATTGGATACAAGATAAAAGATAGCAAACGAGGCATGTAGTGTCGAGTTGGCTACATATTATATGATCATAAAATTTTGTTAACTAAGCCTTTAGTTACTTTGTGTAATGTTTTTGTCTTTGCAGCGAGCCTGATGCGCACCTTTATGTTCATGGGATTTGAGACGGTGAAGCCAAACCACGAGTTATGCCCAAGTAACTCACATTACATCTTCATGGCGTACACCATTGAATGAACACCATCAGACAGTGCTCCAAAACATTTACCTGTTGTACTTTTAGTCACAGTAGATAGTTTGTTTATGTGGGCTATCAAGAGGTTTTTGTTTTATTTAGGAACTGTAAGTTATTTGTTTAAGTTGCATTACATGTAGTCCAAAGTGGTGTATATTTAATCCATAAAATAGCTCTTGAAGTATATGATACATTATTAAAAACTGCATCATTGTATAATGCAATTCGAGGGATTTGATTGGCTTAGCGGCCATGGTATATGAGCAATTATACCATGGCCGAGAAATGGCGACCATTAAATTGCCTTCTGGTCGTTCTTGCACAGCGAAATCAGTAAGATCTAGCAATATTTCTCGGTTATTTTTAATAAAACAATTATTCCACTTGCGCTTGTTGGATATGAGATGATTATAGCCAACTCGGCGCTACGCGCCTCGTTGGCTATCTATCATCTCATATCCAACGCGCGCTCGTGGAATAATTGTTAATTATAACTTTATTGACCAAGCATTGTGTAACTTAAAGGCCGATTTAGACAGTACAACTTTTGCTTCCGACTGTCGCATGCAATTTCTACAGCGCGCCCTGCTTACGTCACGCAAAAAATCGCACAGAACTCTCATCATTCAACATTGCCTATACCTACGATTGTCGTAGGATTTTAAAACATGTTTACAACATTTTTTGTGACATACAGTACACAACAGTCGTAAGTGAGTTGTAGGTTTGATTTACATGAAACAATTCATGGCGTAGGCCTTTTGTAAGCTTGTCGCGTGCGACAAAGTCGTACCGTGTAAATTGCCCCTAATATAGGCTGATTTTGTCAGGAACGTAGAACTGCGCAAGCTTGGACAGTAAGATTTCATTTTCCCAAACTAAACTCCACTTGAAAATAAACATTTGGGCTGTTCATGAAGCAATCAGATTGTTAAGTTCGGCTCTGATCTTCTGCAATGTGTACAGTACCCTGAGTACCAGAGATTTCTCACAGTAGTTATTGGCTGGAGACAGAGTTTTTGGCCAATGGCCGACCAATTAGAACTTGCCACTATTGAAGTAGTTCTAGCCTGTCGAAAATGCACTAAAAAACACGTTTCCTAGTTTATCAGGTCTTTATTCCAAGAATCCCCTGAATCACTCCACTCAAACTCCAGGCATAAACTACAGCATGAACTATAACTCGACCGCGTGCAGGATTCTTTCTAACAAGATACTTGATACCTGGGAGTACAAAGTACATTCTGGGAGTCATTTCAGGTCATACATAACAACAACAATAGCAAACCAAAAACGATCTAAGGTATTGTTCACGGTTCCCGACACAGCCCTTGCATAGGTGCATTTTGTGGCGTAAAACAAGAAGAAATGTGCAACACTACAATAATGAAACCAGGAAACCATGAAAAATGACCCTGACACCTTGGTTATTTGCAGAGGAGCAATTGATAACAAAACCTTATTGTTCTCAGTAGAGGAAATAAATTGGCATTCCTCCAGTTGGATTGAATGGGTGTTATTATAGTTTTTCTTGTGTAAACTAAGTGGAGCCACTCAATTTGTCTTTGTACAAGTCATGCAAACAACCATTTTTTAAGTTGCGTAGTATCTATTCTGTGAAGTTTTTATTCTTTGTGTTTTCAGAAGTAAGCTTAAGCTTAGGTCTAAAAAATTAATTCTAACCACTTTCCAAGTTGAGAAAAATCTGTAATAAAATGTCAAATTTAAATTAAAATGTAAGTAATGAGTAAAATTCATAGTGATGCTAGGTACTAGATACATGTAATTCTGGCCCCAGTTGTTCAAAGAGTGCATAACTTTATAGAGCAGATAAATTGCTACCCAGTGGATAAAATATAGTAGTTGGAGTACATTTTTATCTGCCGGATAGTGTTTTATCCACTGGATAAAGTTATCCACTCCTTGAACAATGGGTGCCTGGTAGAGATGACATCAATTTGGTTTTGTGTCAAGTTTAAAGATGTCAGATCATTGTATTATTGACATTAATTTTGTGATGAGTTTTGAAATAAACTGTTTGCCATATGGTAAATTTCAGTGATAAGACTTTTAACTTGCTGTTTTAAAGGAAGGGGTTTACAGCTCTGCGCATGTCCATGAATGAAAATACTTTTTTGTCTTTGCTCGCTATGACCCAAGCCTGTTTAATTTAATTAGTTGTTTATGAACCATTTGGAAGGGAATACTAGGTAACTCGCATGCAAATAACTGAAAATACAACAACTGTGTAATAAATCCTATGGGTCAACACTAAATTCAATATTGACAATATGAGTACAATCCACAAGCATTTTCTGTGAATTTTGGTCATCAGTCATTTTGCTTGGACTAATTGTAGAATGTGATTACTGAAGTACCCCTGAGTGGAATTTTTAAGGCCATAAAGTTGATAAGAAAGAAAAAAGTATTTTGATTCATGTATGTGCGCTGAAATGTGAACCCCTCCCATTAAGAAAAAGAAAGTAAGGTGTCACCACGCTGTTGACTACACAATGCTCCATAAATTAATTGGCAGTGGAGGAAGAACAATAATAATATTGAAGCGCTGAGAGTATAACTGTCTTGTGTCGAATTTTAGATTGATTTTCAATTTTGCTCAAAAGTGTGATGTGGCCTCCAGATTAACCAAAGAACATTCATTGCTGGTTTTCAGCTCTAAAGCATCCGTGTTTCTGCTCTTTTCTTTGCTTTTTATTTGCTGACTAAACATTTTGGTCCTTTGGATTAAGATGCTAAAAGCAGCTGGGCCTATGATTCATTCCTCCTGAGGCATCCCAACCATTTTCTCTTTGCGTTTTTCTTTACTCTGTATTTTGTGTTACTTGTGTGTGGTCCGTGAAATAAATAAAATAAATGTTTTTTCATTAGAATGTTCATAGACTATCCACTTGCCTGGCACCTAACCCTTTTTGAAACCTATGGGATGGGAGTGCTTTCACATCAACCTTGTACATGGCACGACGGCACAACTAAGATGGACTGAGATCTGGGTACAAGAATACTTTCAAATTTGACACACGTAACACTGGATAACACAAATGGTTCACGTTGATGACTTTAATATTTTATTCCAATTACATACAACTTGTAACAACTGGTATGTTCACAATGTTTCTGTTGTTACACTGATGAATTTCTAAACATCAAGTCAACATCATTGGAGAATTTTATGATGTGACCATCATACAAAAGACAAACAGTGTGACTTTGCATCAACAGCCAATATACCTAGATTGTTTTAATTATTTTATTAACTTTTTTGTTACTGTAACTATAGTTTTGGACTAAAACAATTTCTGGCCTAGGAAGAAATGCTAAATTAAACAAAACTAAGAAATGAAATCTCAATTAACTAACAACCCTTTCAGTTGAAAAACAGCTAGAAGAGGAGTGCATGCGACAAGAGAAGGTTCAATTTACTTTGGAAAATAAACTGCTTCAAACCTAATCTGGTCTATTGATGTTGGAAAGGCAAATCAGAATAACAAATTTGTAATAGGCAACATAGGAACTTCTTTGACATAACTGTATGTTGCTGTATTCAAATAGGGAAAACAAACTACACTTTGAGGTGCAAAATGTAGGAAATGAAGGAAAGAAATGCATGAAGACAGCGCAATAGAAGGGCTGTTGTAGACCTGTCGGTCTGTGTGCCCCTTCTCTTTGGCTTCACTGCCAGGAAACTAATAAGTTGTACAGATCCAAAAATGTTTTATATTGATTGCAGAAGCTGGAGAAATAACTGTTTTAGAGCAAAATGCATGAATTGGGCTGAGTTTCATTTACTGCACGGGGCTCTTTTCCTTGGCTGCATTCACAGACCACTTGGACAACCTAAGGTGAAACAAAAAATAATACAAAAAAAGTAAAAAATCAATGTACATTTAGGCTTTTGCAAACCAAAAACAGGACTTACTATTTATAGTTTTTTTTTTAGAGTTTTACATGTATTATTAACCTCTTTGAATAAAGGAAATGCTCCTGTTTCCAGTTTGGAAAACACCAGCTTGCGATTCACTGTTACTTCAAATGAGGCTGCGTTAAAAAAAAGGAAATGGGTTAGAACACTATAAATTTTGTTTTTAAAATTCGAATTTAAATAATTCATTTGAAATTTTATGATTATCCACATCCTGACCAACTTTTATTTTCATAAGAATATTAATAAACATTCATTTATAACAAACACTTTGCCCAATATTGCTTATTATAAACACAGTCCTGAAACTGAGAAAAAGAAAGACTCGCTGTTGAAAAAGGGCTGTTAAATTTGTGGTAGCCTGACAGTATTCATACTTACATAGCCGACCAACACGTCCAACGACATCTGCCTCAGGGACGCTAGCTTTAATTTCTTCTGCTAGTTCCCTGTAGCGAGGTTCGTACCCTCATCCACCACTGGAATCATTATAAAAAAAAAAACTGTTATTAAAATATGCTCAGAAAAGTTTCTGCTGACCTGTCTTAATATTATTGTGATAATGTACAAGAGATAAAACCAACTGCAACGTTAAACATTTCAACCATCTCCTTCAAGCTTATTCAACTGCATCTGCAAACAACTATTAATTTTCACAGATTGTTAAACATTTTGTTTGCCATCTACTCTTAAATGTATTGAAAACCATATGCATGGTGATGCACAGACTGAATGAGGAGGATTTCAATTAAAGATGTTCATCTCTAATCTTGCTTCTGAATTATTCAATCACGAATTAAGCTGTGTAAAACATTTTTCAGTTACAGTTTTTGCATTAAGCTACCTTTTAATCAGGATTCCTTGGACAGCAGGGCACTATGCAGCCAGGGGGATACTCAGGTATAAACGTGACGGGGGGTCCGACGTATTTTTTTGGGCCTAAAATTTCAACTCCTGTATTTTTTTGGGTTGAAGATTTAACCGTGTATTTTTTTGGGTCTAAAAAATCTGCGCGTATTTTTTTGGGTTCGAATTTTTGCCAGGCTAATAGTTCTTACACAATTCAAGCCAAAGTTCCCGCAAGATCCGAAAGCATGATTCGAATAATCTCCAGTCTTGTATTTTTTTGGGTGCACAATATAAGGTCCATGTATTTTTTTGGGTGCAAAATATTAGGCTCCATCGGACCCCCCAGTCACATCTATACCCGAGTACCCCCCTGGGACTATGCAACATGATTTAACCCATCTATCCTGCTCATCTCAACCGAGGGGTTACAAACTTATTAATTTGAGAAGTTTTGAAATTCAAAACTTTCTGACCACCTGTGAAAGGTAATTGCTTTCAAATGCCTGCTCTAAACCTTAATGAAACCTTCCTTTAGAGTATGAATGCAGTTTCGATCTGCAAAAGTATTATACCTGCAAAGACTGATATTATACTGTTGTTGTAAAGCTAGAATATCTGGCAAAATTGGATCTGTGCCAGTGTGTGACTTAATTATTCTATTCTATATTTGAAACTTGTACAGGCACGCAGTATGAAATAATGTCTTAAAATTGCCTTGAGCAAATTTGCCCAAAAAGGTTGAGCCTCACATTTTGAGTATCAAATAACATTTTATGGTTCTTGCTGAATTGAATATCATATAAATAATGCAGCATTCAAATATTATTAGAATTGCTAATGTTATTGTAAGCTTAATTGGCTGAAAATGAAAGAAAACCCAAATGACAAAACAGTTGCGAATTACACTAATGAACTTGATTGGCAGACTCTTGAGATGAGCAGACTAAAAGAAACTGAGATTAATTTTGATTTATTTGAGCAAGAGGAGGTTTATGAATCTTTCATGCAAGTTAAGACATGCTGATACTGAAATCTGTAAAGAGCTGATTCATCGTGTGCAATGATCGATGCATGCATGCAATGCATAGCACTAAGGGGACGGTTTATACGCTCAAAATGAAACCAGGAAACGATAATTTAAAATAAAAACCTACAAAAAGTATATAAAAATTGGAGAAAATGTTAAGAATTCAAGCGATAATTACGAGCTTAATTTAAGTTAACATTTCTTACATTGATGAAAATGAAACTGCAAAATACGCCGCGTTGGCAAGCATGAGCAGCACGCCCCACGGTTAGCAAATTATAAGAAGAAGATAACGAAATGGAGTAAAGAAAATTAAATAACGTTCACTTACCAATATTCTATATCTACTTCTACTTTCGCTGCCATGATAACGGATGAATTACACCCAACTCATTGACTGCTGTCGACGACTGCCAATATTTATGAGCCCTCGTTCACAAAGCCAGCAGAACATTACGCGGGTCATGTAACTCCACTGTAGGTGTCATTGGAGTTCTTCTTCAATCTTCATGTAAAGTCACAGAAAGTATCATTCTGGGATGGCGTTAATTTATCGTTCTCCCGTCGACTCAAACCTCAACGTAAGTTACGGGGAACTCATCAAAGAGCATGTTAGGTCTCCTTTGTGTTATGGAGGTTATAAAGAACTCTGTGGTGTTCTCCATAAGTACTGTAAGACGAGCGATAGAATTTTAGCAACTGGTTGCACGTGCGGCAGGCAGGATTCGTCTTTGATTGAGGATTTGTACGATGCTGGTTATCACTCTGTTGTTGGTGTGGATAACTTAGAAAGAAATGTATGCTGTTCAAAGGAAAGAAACAAGGAAATACGGCCAGAGATGCAGTTTCTTGTAGGACAAGTACAAGATCTAAAAGTAATGTCTGGGTCAATTCCAAGAGCGATCATGCCCCCCCCGGGCAAACCCCCGGGCATTTGACTTTTTTAAAAATGCCTGATCAAATTCCCCGCTATGTGGGCCGATTTCTAGGTCAAATGCCCCACTGGTTGGGGCTGAAAAGACATCGTGTTGGTTTTTTTTTTTTTTTGTATTCGCTAGCTCTATTTATATAAAAATCAACGAAATTGATACATTCATAAATTTACAACAATTCATTATTAAAGATAATGCATAACATCACACATGAAACTCAACTAACGGAGAGTTTAACGATATATGTACCGATACTCGCTTTTCTTTTATATTTAAAAATGTACATGAAGTTTGCAAATACGTGTCCATTTTTCGCAAAATATTTGACTGCATGATTTGTTAAATAGTTTACGCATTGATTAAATAAACTGGATGATAATCATCTCTTGTTGCAGTACAATGGGCGTTTACGTTTACCTATAAATTTAAAAGCATGCAACTTTATCACAAAAAAAATACATATTTCTATTACAAGTAGAACTGTGAACAGTTTGTTAAAAAACAGTGATAACACGAACAATAATAAAAAACACTATGTTATGAAACCTAGACATGCCAACAAGTCGACCTTCGAACGCCGAACAAAGGGAGAACGAAGCTTGAGGGAACTTGGACATACCACATATATCACCATAAATTTTGTCAAAAACCACGAGGAGTTGTGACATGTTACATGGAGAACAAATCATTTTTAAACGCGACCGCTGACCAGCATTTTTTCGACGGGTCAAATGCCCGATGGGTCGGGTTTCTATTCGCGTCAAATGCCCCACTATGTGGAGCCAAACAGGGGTCAAATGCCCGGGGGTTGCCCGGGGGGGGGATGATCGCGCTTGGAATTGACTGATACATAAGTCAGAGGGGAATTCCATTTCTTCCACTCCCACCCCCATCCCCCACTTCTTCCTTTATTGATTTGCTGAGTCAAATTTACCCCAAGATAAAAAAGGCCAAACTGCAGAATGCTTCATTCCTTAGAAATAACCCATTTTTTTCAACTCCTCAGAAATTAATTCGAAAGACCCTGATGTAGTGACCCCCTCACCCGGGGGGGTACTCCCCTATATAAGGTTTATAGGTATGTGCCGCCCCAAAGGGTATGGTTTTTGAGCCGTGTTGGTCTGGAAACGGGTGTAGATTTTAACAATTACGGTCTGAAATCGGGTCGGGTTTTTGGGGCTGGAAACATTTACGAAAGCTTACAAACATATTTTTCTTCTTAGTACGTAACTGGAACGACTAACTGAAGGCAAGAAAAAGAAATAGATGAACTATGTCATTCCAGCTTACTTTTACTCCTTGCGTCAACTTCCGTTCGGCACTAATGCATAAATATCAGGTCTGAAAACGGGTATGAATTTTAGAGGTCAGGTCTGAAAACGGGTGTGGAAAATGGCATGTTTAGGTCTGAAATAGGGTCGGGATTTGAAGACCCGGGCGGCACACCCCGACCAATAATTCCGAGGAGTACCCCCCCCCCCCCCCCGGGCCCCCTCAGAATTTGCTACCTCTCCCATGGAAGGGATTTTCTCCAAGCCCCTCCCCCCCACCCCTCTGGAAATTCAAATTCAATTTCATACTTCCCTTTACACTTTTTGGCCATTGAGGACCCCCTACCCCCACTTGAAAATGTAAAACTAAATTCTTGCTAGGTGAATTTTTTCAGTCAGTGACAAAGGCATACTGTGAGTTGAACCTATGACCTTTCTTGTGCAGAATGCTTGTCACATGAGGCTAGTAATTAATGGCACAGTAGTTCCCAGGAGTCTTCTGTAGCTCAGTGGTAGAGCATCCAAACTTGTTATCTGAGGATCATAGGTTCGACTCCTGTTGAGAGAACTCAGATTTTTCTTTTTTCTAATTTAAGGGGTGCATGGAATAAGGCCAAAAGTGACATTAGATGTAAGGTCAAATTCTCCTTTTGTTTTACAAGCAAATACAATGAAATTTGGAAGGAGAATCTAGCTATTTATCAGAAGTCATCAAGGGCTTTTTTCCAGGCACCCCTTTAATTAGTATACCTGTGTCACTGACTGTCCAAAAAATATACATCTACATGTAATTTCATTCAACCAAATTCTTCTTACAAGCTCATCTAGAGATCAAAAGGTGCTAGTGCTCTGTTGATTATTCCCTTTTGGAGCGTTAGGCATAGGGGGGGGGGGGGGATTTTTTTGTAAAGTTCACGGCTCTTGCCATCTGATCAAACTACAGTATTCTTCCCTCTTGCAATGTAGTTTGTGGAACGAGATGATGTTTGGTACCACAGTGTATTCCATCACTGTATAAAAAAATGCATTTAGGGATGAGTGTACTTGAATAGTGATCAATAAAGTGATATTGATGTAATAATTATTACATAGGTCATCATATAAATTCATGTTAATTTTATTAATAATTTTTATTATTGCATTTTTTGTAGGCAAACTTTGAATCAGAATGTTTTAATGTTGTGATAGACAGAGGGGAACTTGACATGGTATACAGAGATGGGTCATCTGGCCAAAGAACGGAATCAAATATTACAGAATACTTCAAAGAAGTACAGAGACTGTTAAAAGTTGGAGGGCGATATTTATGTTTCTCAGTTGCAACATTAGACATTCTGGACAAATTGGTAGATTATTTTTCGTCAGGATGGTTTTTTAGGGGGCATTTGTTAGACACTCAAACTTCAGATGAGAAACCAGGAAATTTACCTGTGTTTTGCTTTGTTTTGACAAAGACAAAATTTACGGGTCAGTACAAATTTTGCTTCATTGTGTTGTTTATTAAAACAAGTTTATATTAATTAATCAATCAATTAATTAATTAATTAATTAATGTAGACCTATTTTTAACTTTTGACATTAGTGTGGTAGGAAAACTCTGGAATTTATGCATCTTCTAGTTAGAGAACCATGACCTGTGTTTAGAATCTGACTGACAGTGAATGTCAAGTTTTTTAAAGTCAGGACGGACATTTGATGATCTAAAATGGAATCTAATGATTCTTAATTTCACTTTCTGCTGTTAAGTTGTATTCTGTAAACCTTTGTTTATTTCACAGTTATATGCCAAGGGGCATTAGTTTGAACAATGTCTGAATTTTGCTACTTGGCTAGCCAGTATCTTGTAGAAGTTCAAAACCTTAATGGAAGGGTGTATAATTTTGATGGCTGTTTGTCGTGGTTTTGCATGAGTTCATTTAAACTAAGAAAGGATAGTAGCAAAAATTAATTTTTATACCTAATAGTGACTTTAGTTTGTTTGTAAGACTGATGCAAATAATTTCTCTTAAATGAAGATTGTAAGACAAAATTAATCTTACTAAAGTTAACAGCCATTATAAAAACTGTACGTATTATGAATTGTCAATTTTTCATGTCACTCATAAAATTATAATTATTTGTATGTTACTGTCCTTTTCCCAGGATCATTATCTCAGTCCTTAAAAATCGTAGAAATGTGTTTGGAGGGAACTGAAAACATCCAAAGAGTAAGTGGTTTCTCTGATGTCAAGATAACTGTTCAGGAAATTCAGCAGTACTTTGTCACAAGGAAGGCATTGGGTAAGTAAGTGTGCAAAATATAGTAAACCACCGTCCTGCCTCCTTTAAAACTTACATCAAGGCAATGCCCACTCAGTGGTTGGTTATCTTCTTTCTGGTGTCCATCTTAAAAAATCATCAGTCTCACTGATACTGGATTGTATGTGAAAGTTGAAAATGTTTTTAGATAATGTGACTGTTATAAATTAAATAAGTTAGGCAAAGTTACCCAGCTTGAGGTAGCTTCCACATTGACTTTGTCAATGGTCAACCCTGGAGCTTTATCTTTGGTGATGATCGAGTTTAAATAATATATCATTTTGTTTATATCAGTAATCCATAACACATGTTAATTCATACTAGGATACTGCCATTATTCACCCTGACTGTGAATAATTATTTCAAGGTAGTATTAAGGCACTCTATTTTGTTTGAATGTCATGTTGTCCTCTTTCAGAAAAATGTCATCCTGGACAGCATCTTAGAGTGGAGTTATATTCAACATCAGGCAGTGCTAAACAAAGAAGTGATCCCCGCTACTCAATGACTGCTGTAGACATACAGCGTTCATCAGCAAAGAATGGGAAATTTGCTATATTCATTGTGCCACAAGGTACTGCTAAAATAAATGTCAGAAATTGATAGGCTCAGTGCATAACTAACTGACCTATAGTGCATTTTAGATTGCTTTTTGTTGTTTTAGATCAGATTCATTGGGTTTTTGTGTGTGACCTTCAATTCTTTCAGAAAACATTGCTCCAATGTTTGATCGACTACTTTGTCTCTCGTCAAGTGTGATAAAAACAGAAATCTTGCCCATTTGCAAAAGAAGCATTTTAAGCAATGGATAAAACATTGGGGCAACATTTCCTGAACGAATTCAAGGCCACGTAAAAATAATCCAGTGAATCAGAGCTTAAAACAACAATAAGCAATCTATAATGCCCTAAAAGGTCCATTTTGCACTGCGCCTTTCATAATTACCACTACAAACACAAATGTTCTAAGCTTATCAAAATGTTCAGTGCTCGTTCTTTTGTTATTATGGTGCTTTTTTCTTAAACAGGATTTTTTTTCTGCCCTTCTTCAGGTAGGGAAACAGAGTGGCTTTTTTCATCTGTTGAAGGACAAAAGGAACTTGCTACGAATGCTGGTTTTGAGCGTGTTGTCATAGCAACTCTCGGGAGAGGACACACCTTTACGGATATGGATACAATAAAGAAGGAACTGTCCACAAAAGTGATGGAACTTGGACCTAAAAAACTTAGCCACAACGCTCAGGTGATGAATCGAGAAAGGCAGTTTGGTTATTGTTTGGTTTAAACCCTGAAGACTCATGCTTAATTCTGTTCTCATGAATTAACCATGTAAATATAAAATGCTTATCTGCTAGGTAAATGGCTAGTGGTAGATTTGTTTTTATGATAAAAAGAAAATTACACGGTGGCTTGAAGATATGAATAATATTTTTTTGTGTTAAAAACGGTATTTTACTCACCCACTGTGCTCGTTGGTAAAATGTTGTCTTTTCCAATTTGTTATATCCTCTATATATTACTCCTCAGGGAAATATGATTTTCATCGTACAAATAAACTTAAGATTACCACTTCAGCTGAAGCTACGCTACCTCTCCCAAATCGTAATGAAGTTAATTTAAAAGTAAGAAAAAAATTTGCCTTGAATCTGGACATGAGCTTTTCATTATTAATTATATCATCTTTACTGGGTCATAAAGCCGGGTCATAAAAAAAGAAAACTAATAAAACAATACGAGCACAAATAAAAGTGGCTACATAATTTATAGGGTTTTTAGGCCTTATAAACAAAGATACTGGTCAAGCAACTGAATATTAGTGTGTTTTTGTTTAATTTCACGGACTAGGTACCTTTCCTGTCTATTGGAGAAGATCTGGGAAATCGTGTGGTCTTATATGAAGGAAAGTCAGCACTGAGTGGTGATTACGTTGTGGAAGATGTTGACGGTGATGGTGGACAAAAATATCGCAGATTAATCTTTCTTAGCAACAAAAATGTGGTGCAATCAGAAGCCAGGCTGTTAGCAGGTGACTATAAACAAGCCTAAGTTTATCACAGAAAGTAGAACTTTAGCGGACTTGTAAAAAATGTTTAAACACAAAAATGGGCGAATTTCAGAGTTTCTTTGTTAATAGTTGTTCTTGATGAGCTTCGTTGCACCTTCTAAGACGTAACTACAAGTGGAGAAGGTTTGTTATCAAAAGAGAGGTCTCGTTTATCTGTTGAACTAAGTTGATAGATCTCACCAAAGAAAACGCAAATTCTTTAAGCTGACATCAAAACCGTGGCCGTTGTTTTGTTACAGTAAGATTTGTAAGAATGACAAAGAAAGAAACAAACGAAAAGGCCCCAGTGTTTCATGGGCCAAATACACACCTCTCACTAACCTTGTTTTCTCGCCCGTACTGTAAGTTGAGGATCCTCGTTTTTCCCCGTTGATTTGTAAACGAGGATCCGTAACTTACAGTACGGACCGAGAAAACGAGGTTAGTAAGATATTTTTTATACCTCTGAGGTTAATCGGGCGCGCGGGAAAGGACACTAGTTGAAGTTTAGCGGTCAGTGCAGTGAAATACGGCCCGCAAAAGGGACCAATCACACCGCGCGTAACTGAGAGATATAATGAAACCCTTAATAAAAAAACAACTTTGAGAACGTTTTTTGACCATTTTAAAGAGTTTCAAACCAAAAGTGTTAATTACAGATTATCTCAATTATCTCAAGCCAGACAATGCAGTTTAATCGAAGTAACTGGTGAAAAACATTACTGCTGTATTCGTAACAGATAAAGCTAGCCATAAAAAGAGGAAAGGGAAAACAAAGCCACAGCCTGCTAGTAGCAGCAGCTGCCGAGTGGATCATGGGTACCTAGCTTGTCAGTATCACAGCGTCATTGTCACAGGCCTGGCTTGGATTGAAGGATTTGTCACGACAGGTATTACACCGCTGCAGACATTAGGGACTACTTTTGGTACTGCGCATACGTTCTGCGCATCTCGAGATATATCTTTGCGCGGTTTAAAACTATGCGGAGAAAGCAGACCTTAGCAAGTGCTCTTGGTACCCAAAAAGAAAACTGGGGCTAACCATGCATTTTTCAGAGATAATAAAGCTTCAGTTTGGAAAAAAACGCCATACATTGCTTTATACTTTACTGTTTCTTTTTTTTTTTTTTTTAGAATAATTGTTGCTTAATTATCTCTAAGAAATGCGTGGTTACCCCCAATTTTCCTTTTCGATTTCAATAGTCCTTGGTAAGATCTGCTTTCCCCGAATAGTCATAAACTACGCAAAAATACTTCTTTATTAGTAGGCACCGTTTTTAAGCAACAGCAACGAAACGTCACTTGGAAAAATAACTTCGCGTTACTTGTACTACTTCGCGATTGTTCCAATTCGTTCAACTCGTACAATGCGGGCGAAGTGTCCGGGAACTAAGTTGGTAGGAACGGCGTTCAAGTATAAAGGAAGGAGAAAGAACTTTTGTGTTCACGTTCTCCACAAAACCTTGAATTTGGTCAGTTCACGTTGTTGTTTTGCAGAGGACGGCAAACAAATGTACCAAAATTTAAACCGCACGGGCAGAGAGATTGTTTTTTTCCTTTGCGGCGTTGTCGTTGTCGTTGTCGTTGTTTTGTTTGCATAAAAATGGAAGTTAGCTCCCAGAGGAGAAAAATCTTATTGCTCCTGTACACCAACATGGCCGCCGTGACGTCACATGCAAACCATCAATAGAGAGCTTGTTCGCAGGCTGCAATGCGTACGATTGTTAAGCACCAGGCTTGTGTAATTAACAGACCTCAGTAATTTTTATCGGATGTTTTGACATGACTTGAAAGAAAAAACAGACACTTTATCGATATCAGCGTTACTGATGGGGTCATGCAGGCTAAAAAAATACTAAAATATGCTAAACATATCGTTAGCATAATTTCCTACCATACGTGTACCTATGCACTATCCTGGAATTTTTACCTAAAAGATAACCAATCACAAACTTGTCGTATTCACAGCGTATTAATAATCGATAGAGTTTTTTAAAATCATCCTGTCAGGATCTAAGAGAGCCCTTTTTGCTGAAAAGTATTACTATTTATTTATTTATTTATTTATTTTTTTCATGTTTAGGTGAAACAAAGACGGGTTTGATAGTTGGCCTCGGTGGAGGAGGACTCGCAATGTTCCTTTATCAGTTCTTCAAACAGGTGATCATTTAAAATACATCAAAAGTAAATACTGTAATTAATTTTATCTTCGACCTAGTTCACACTCAAGGTGAGCTAGAATGCTCTTCTGGTACAAGCACCAATAATCCAGGTCCATCCGTCAGTTTTGAATAAATAAGGAAAAAAGGCGAGTCCGAGAAAAGAAATCATCGCAGAACCAAGTTTTGGTTTGTGCAAGATTTAATGAAGAAGATACAATATTTCAACTCTATTCCAGAGTCATAATCATGTCGTGTCACAAGGATGTTACACTAGCGGTATTTATACCTAAGATAATTAGCATATGGTACACAATAAATACAGTTATTAGAACAAGTCTCATCCTCTGGAGGCTTTAAGGCCTTCATTAATTGTTGGCTTTAAGTTCTTCATGTAGCATCTCATCGGGTTTTTACAGATGGGATTCGAAATACCATTTTCGGATTTGAAATTAGAGCTGAAACAAACAAAAAAAGAATTAGAAAAATTGAAGAACGAAAGAGAGAACTGTTTAAAAATTTCATGGTGAGGGTGAACGAAGATTTTTAAGAAGAAAGAGCAAGGCAAGAAGAAGAGAAAGAAAGAAATCAGGAAGAAAGAAGAGAGGATGAAAGGAAGAGAAGAAAACAAGATGAGGTTGTGAAAATACTATCAATTGGAGAAAAGCGAGCGGAAGAAAGACAAAAAAAGGAGTTTGGAGACGGAGAGAAGAGAGGAAGAAAGAAAGAGAGGAGAAGAAGAAGAAGCGAAGAAGAAAGAAAGAAGAAGGAGATGGAGGAAGCGCAGAATAGAAGAAGGGAAGAGAGAAAGAGAGGAGAGAGAACAAGAAGAAAGAGAAAGAGGGAGAATAGAGAGTATGTTGTGTAAATATTGATTATTTTAATTTTAATGGTAAGTCGGGCGCTAGTCACTAGGACCTCGCATACGTCCTGCCCTGTGATTTTAAGGTTTTTGTTTTGTTATTAAATTTTTGTTGGTAGTTTGAATTCTGGTGTCTCTGACTCGGGAGGGGACTGGGCACAATTCCACCCACTTCCGGTATTGCATGACCCTCTTGCCTCTGGTCGTGACGTCATCCCATCATCCTTCATAAATATGAAACGATATGAAAGCAAGATTAGGCTGGCCCTCATTCCTATTTAATGATCTTTGACTTCGCCCATCGCTCTTGTTTCCTCTCCATCATTTTCTGCTAATTCTTCGGTTGCTATGGTAATTCACTTCGATGAGTACCTGTCAAATTGGGTGAAAACTAGCCCATAAGTCTACTACCCGGGGGGGGGGGGGGGTACTCCAAAAAGAATTGGGTAGGGGTGTGCGGCCCGCGTCCCAAAACCCTTACCCTATTTATGACCAAAATCTACGATTTTCCCTACCCTATTTATGACCTGAAGTAGCTTCTTCTAAAAAAAAATCGAACCCAGGACTAGAGTGCAAAAATCTATACCCTATTTATTACCAAAATGGCGGCAAAATGGCTAAAAGTGATACCCTATTTATGACCAAAACAGCCGAAAAACCATACCCTTTGCCGCCGCACATACCTATATAGCCCATATAAGGGAGTACCCCCCCCCCCCCCCCCGGGGTCTACTATTGTATCTTCTTCATTAAATCTTCAGAATCTTGCATAATTCTGAGATAAGAATCCATAGAGATTTCACCTTTTGGCTGTCGGTACACCGCAATAGTTGGGTGTGGGGATGTATGCAGCTCCATGGGTAGTGTACGAGAGTACTAGTTGTGAAATAGCTTTGCAACTAGTTCGAAACTTTGCGGTAAGAATCGTCTTGGGACTTTGGAAGTACGATCGGATATCTGAGGCGTCGTTCACACGTATCCGGAAATTTGTGAAAACGCAAAGGATTGCGTTCGCAAAAATGGCTGAAGGCACGTTCCTGGGGGAAGTATTTTAGAATGAGTATTGGCGGTCGACAATGGAAGATGCTGTGTTTGCGTTGGGCTACCTGTGCAAATGGCTGCGGAACAAATCGAAGTTGGCGGCCATTTTGTTTCTCCGTCGCGCAAATCTACCTCGTTTTGATGCAAGAATCTGGCTTCATTTTCGCGTGAAGATTTCACTCACACAAGTCCCCTCTCTTCAACATACAAATTGGCATGTCAACCGCACTTTTTAATCTGTGATTATTATTACTAGTATAATTATTTTATTTTATTTTATTTTATTTATTTTTTTTTTGTGGCTTACACATATTTCACTTCCATCTTTTTACCCTGGCGGGTATATTACGAAATAACAAGCGATCAGCTTCCAGTTGGCTTGATAGCTCAGTTGGTAGAGCACTGCACCGGCATCGCAGAGGTCATGGGTTCGTTTCTCGTTTATAGGGATTTATTTTTTTCAGGCTTTCGTTTCGCAACTGCTTAATTGCGTACATAACTGCGATGGTGTTTCATTTGTAAGAACTTTTATCCATTCAGTATTTTAGCATTGTGCATGTACAGTTTCACTGGTTCATCATTTTATTTATTGTTGTCGAAAACCTATTTACAGGGGATGTCGCAATAGCGTCCTCTTCTTTGCGTTCTAAATTATTATATCTTTTTCCTATTCTGATTGTTTCTCATCTCTTTACCGCCTTGCATTTCCTTTTTACATAACAGTAACAACAATCCCTTCCATCTGATGTATGAGTAGTACGGCTACATTAGCAACTGCTACTCTCGTGGGCAGCTAAAGCTTTGAAATAAATTAAGTTTCATGCGGAAAGTTAAATAAAGTTGAAGTTGTTTGTTTGTGCCGTATTCTTGTACTTGTCTACACATGGATTTGCTGAGTATGGAAAATACACAGCCAGCATGTGTACCCACGATGAGAAAAGAGGTTCTACGCAGTCTGACGGCCACCCTGCCATCCTCGTTGACCCAGAGGCAGATAGTTGGGTCAGGATGAAGTCAAAACGGCTAAGTTTACAAGAACGTTTTTGTAGACTTACCCGTTTTGACTTCCTCCAGACCCAACTTTCTGCCTCTGGGTCAACGAGGATTACGCCCTGTCTGAACGGTAAAATTGAGTTGGTTAGGTCTTGGAACTGGTATTTTTTCTGTATAAACTGAAGAAAGTTGTTGTTATGTGCCGACCAATTCGAAACTCCAACATCCCCTCCCCAGACATACCCAGCGCTTCAGACTTGGAACTGAAGGTCAGTATGCATATTACAACCAATATGCAAATGGTGCGAGATTGGGTGTTTTGCGCATACATTCTGCGCATCTCGAGATACTCGGGTTTCCTATGGGTGGTGCCTACTAATAAAGGGATATTTTTGCGCAGTTTAAAACTATTCGGAGAAAGCAGAACTTAGCAAGTGCTCTTGGTATCCAAAAAGAAAATTGGGGGTAACCATGCATTTTTCAGAGATGATAAAGCTTCAATATGGAAAAAAAAACGCCATACATTGCTTTGTATTTCACTTGTTGTTTTTGAATTATTGTTGCTTAATTATCTCTGAAAAATGCTTGGTTACCCCCAATTTTCTTTTTGAATTCCAATAGCCCTTGCTAGACACTGCCTTTCCCCCATAGTCATGAGCCACACAAAAATACTCCGTTATTAGTAGTCACCGTCCTTAATGGCTGACATTGTGCCAAAAGTGAAGTAATCATTTCTCTCCATCGCCTGATGAAGACCAGCGGTATAACGGTCGAAACGTCGGGATCCACATCTCTGACTCAATCGTGAGACAAAACGATTAAACTCAGCTATCAATCATTTCTCCCTTCTTCTTTTCAAAGCTTTCCTTGGAAGTTGTTGAGCTGGATCCAAGCATATCCGAAATTGCCAAGAGTTGGTTTGAATTTAAAGAGGATGAACGAATGAAGGTCGTTATTGAGGACGGTTTGAAGTACATTCAGTCAAAAGGTTAGTTTCTAGTATCCTAAACGAAATCGGCCGTAACCTTCCTCATTTCTTAGTACTACAGTCGACTCCCGATAACTCGAACCTCGCGCTAACTCGAACCAATTTTCCTTTCCTTTCAGGTCATTTTTCTATGTAATTTTACCCTCGATAACTCGAACTCCCGATAACTCGAACCTTTTTCAATTTCCCTTGAAGGTTCGAATTATCAGGAGTCGACTGTATTTCAGTATAACTTATCAGCTTTACGTACAGTTTACATTTCCATTACATTTATCATGTTACTTTGTACGTTTATATATATTCCCCAGAAAGCCGTCCTAGTTATGATGTGATTATATTTGACGTGGATTCCAAGGACACCAGCGTAGGAATGAGCTGTCCTCCACAAGCATTTGTTGACAGAACATTTCTCACACAAGTTCAGTCTCTTCTCACTCCCTCGGGTCAGTAAAAGAAACTTTTCAAATGAATAGAAGAAGCGTAAAGTACTCTCATTTGTTAAACTAATATCAAAACGGAGTCGAAAATGCCCAAGGGAGTGGGCTGAAGAAAGACGTTAAAGCGACTTTTGAGAAAACAGCCGAAGAAGAAGGGTACTGGGGAGGGTGGGGTCTTTCCAGTCCCAATTTCCTTCCGTTAGGATTTGCCCTAGTGGCGCACAAAGCTGCGTTGAAAAACCCTGGAAAAACGTCTTTTTTCGCAACTTGTGTTTTTGCGACTCCATTCGGCCATCCATCAGACGTTTGTGTCTCCGTTTGGCCAGGCGGGTTTAAGACCAAAATAATACACGCAAACAAAAGATCCCGATCTGATTCCAGGCAGCCAGGAGAACAGGCGTTATTTTTAAATGCGTTTTACGAACGAGTTGAGAGTACGGAGTGCGGGTACAGCCCCAAATATAAAGGCCTTTTCCTCTATTCGTCTAAGTAGCGCGAAGATGTTGAGTTTTGAACAGAAGTATGTCCGCCCACTGAATTTTTGTGCAGTGCGTTCAAAATACAAAACCCGTTTGCCAGATATTCGTTGAAAATCACAGAATAATGTAAATACTGGTTTCGTTTTCGTTCTAGGCGTGTTCATTCTCAACTTGGTCTGTCGTAACACGACCTTGAGAGACCAAGTGATGAGCGATCTTCGTACTATGTTCCCCGAGCTGTACAGCATCAAGATTGAAGGAGAAGTGAATGAAATTGTCATGGCTTTGCCACAACCTAGATACCAGACGAAAGCGGAAGACATGAAATCTCAGGAAACACTGAGGACTTTCTTTCGAAACACTGTAAAGGAGTTAGAGAATCTAGCCAAGAGACAAGGTCATCCGTGGGACCCCTCCCTCGATTTGTGTGAACTTGTACAAAACCTTCAAATTGTATAGAAGTGATAGTAAATGACGTCTGTAAAGTGCTTGCTTTGTGAAAATTGCCTTTTAACTACTTCTGAACAACTATCAAATGGAAAGTTTGACATCATTTAGAGTACTTAGTACAGTTCCAGTTCATTTCCATGGATTGATCAAGAACTAGGCAAGTGGCGCGCTGCAGGGTTACCCACCACCATCCCCATCCCCCCCCCCCCCCCAGTATTTTGTTAGGATATGCCATTTGCTTATTATAAAGCGAGGCTAAGTGCAAAGCTCATTTGAAAACTAATTTTCACGATAAAAACTTTGCACTTAGCCTCACTTTCATAATGAGGCTCAAAACAACTCGGAAATGGCCTATTCTCTGGCCAGAGAGACAGTGCTGAGTCCAGTCACAAAAACACGAAGCGGCGACCGACCGCGAACCACAAACATCACTACAGCTTGCTACACTACATCTTGCCTAATTTTGCCGCGGTCAACCGTCTTGGATCACGTGGTGCGTCTCGCATACGCCACTGAATAAATTGACCGTGAAGGGCTGAGAGAAAGCCGTACAGGGATGGCATAATTGTTGAGAGTTTGCATCAAACATTACTGACGACAGAGAGAACAGACAGCATCAAACTAAACAACTTTTAATTTATTGCTAAAACGTATTTCCGCGGTAGTACTTGGTTCCCTAAAAACATAATTTACAAATATCTAAAGCTCTGATGTAGCAAATGCTGCACGTGTATGAAGTCCAAAGTAAAGATCTGCAAAAGGAACATGAAAGAGCAGATGAGGACTTAACGGTAACAACGAAATAATTAACCAAAAATGCAACATAATCAGGATTTGTCTTCACGTACAGTCTTAGCTAACATGTTTCAACCTTACAATGTTTTTACTCGAGACGATTCTTTGAAAAACAACCAAAATGTCATTTAGACGCAATGTAAATACTAGCAAGCCCTTCAGCTCTAAGGAAGGTAAAATCTGAACTGACGGGGAGGAGTATGATATGATTGCTGTCAGTCGAGAGATGTGTTACGGTAAATCCATTAATGGGGAAAAAGAGAGCCTTTTTTTTAGCCAAGAATCACAAAAACGGAACTTACCAACAAACGCGTATGCTGTGGAGTTAACCCGCTTTGGGAGCGGGCGAAAGAGGGAGTTTGCGCAAGATTAAGAACTAAGACGGTTGAACAAAGTAACGAAGGGGTACAAACACTCTTTTATTGGTCAAGTAAATGAATGAATAAACAACTTCAATCAAGTTACCAGCCGTGTTCATGTTCATGTTGAGCTGTCCTGATTTATCTCCATCTTCTCCTCGGCAACTTCCTGGCCTGACATGTCCGTTGCTTGCTCGTCCTCTTCATCTCCCTCCCCCTCCCCCTCTTCGTCTTCTTGGTCCTGTTGTTTCTCATAAGCCTTTTGTCCAGGTGTTACGATCACCCCTCCCCAGCTGGTCACATCTGTGTCTAAGGCTACGACAAGACAGTAAAATGACTGAGTTGGCATTTGGTAGAGCTGTAGCTAATGCAATTTACAAAGCAAACTTTTGTTGTGAATGATGTATTATTGAGTTGGCGACACAGGCATACTCGGAAAAAAAAAATCCGCGTTTTCCCTTAGTTCGGATGCTCTAACAGTGAGGCACATGAGACTCGTGGGAGCTAA
Source organism: Pavona decussata (assembly GCF_977016875.1). Lineage (NCBI taxonomy): Eukaryota > Metazoa > Cnidaria > Anthozoa > Scleractinia > Agariciidae > Pavona > Pavona decussata. The sequence continues at coordinate 288,406 of NW_028145601.1, forward strand.
GGCCATTAGACTACGCTGTAGGTTCTTTTGACAAGCATACTGCTAGGATTTGAATGTCGATGAGTGGTATTATGCACAATGAAATAAAATCACAATAATAAGTTAAACCTTGAAGCTTGCGGGGTTGTGTATTTAAGTAAAAATAGGGTGTAAATTTATTAAACAAAATACTTTTAGATAAGGATGAGAAGTAAGGAGAAAAACTATCTATCTTTTTGTGAAGTACAACAATAATGCACCTACCAACTTGAGGAATTCCCTCCTGGCCCTGTTGGGAACAAGAAAAATATTAACATGTTTTGGCCAAGAAAGTACGAAAAACAAGAAAAGAGCAAACAAATCAAGTATTTGATTAGACATCCATTCAAAACAACAATGGCAACTGAATCTTAAGTCTGTAGCAAAGTGACTAGCCAGACATGTAACTGACTAAAGGTATTTCTGTTTCATTGGCATGATGCAACTAGAAGTTCTGTAGCTCCAAGTACTATTACACTACTAATTAATACAATGTGAATACATTTGGCCAAAAACTTCTGGTACTAGCAATCAACGTTCTCACCAATGACAAAATTTCATTGTATGCTCCATGGTTCAAGCATCGCAGTAGCGTTTGAGCACATGTTGCTATGGCATCCTAAAATGTGAACAGGAAACAGACAATCTATGAGCAATGGTTACCATCTTTAACAACATCCACATTCAAATCCATTCTCAAAATTATTTAAAAACAACAAAAACAAAACCCTCTCAAAGTATTTTGGAAGCGAAGGTAGCAAGGGCTACAGGTAGGCCTCCTAAATTTATCTGCTCAGGACAATAAACTATTAGTTATAAATTGAAAGTCTTCCCATAAAATGGGCACTTTTTGCATGTACTTTTTTGTGCCAAGTCTAAAATGCTATAATCACAGCAAAGCTTCCAACTTTTGGTGCATTTTAAGTTGACTCGACCCAGTTATTTTATGGCGGTACCATCCTACTTTGAAGCTCTCTGGTATCCCCACCTTTACTTTTATCGTAAGTGTAACACATAGAATAGATAACATATAGATCAATCTACAATATAGCAAAAAATATTTGGCGATCGGAGTAAATGTCAGGTGGTTATAGTGCCACGCCCCTTTGAGGTTCTGCTGTTGCCGGCTTTTTTTTCGTGAAAATCTCTCGGCTACACATAGTGCGCATTAGTGCCTTGCGCTGAACAGAGTTTCAACAAAATCGCAAAGACCTAATGTGAGAAATTTAACGCTTTCCAAATTTAGGTCATAATTTATGTAAAAATGATAAGCAAACTTTACACGATAATATCTAAATTAACAATTATTCCATGAGCGCACGTTGGATATGAGATGGTAAATAGCCAACGAGGCGCGAAGCGCCGAGTTGGCTATAACTAATCTCATATCCAACATGCGTGAACGGAATAATTGTTTTATTAAATTCTCCGCGTTTGAATATTGCTGTTGAAGTTCACTGAATTTTTATATTTTAAGGAAAAAATTTCTTTCAAATTAAAACGACCGGATGTTGAGGCAACCTCCGACCAAAGCGCGCGAAACGTAATGATCACATGACACACGCAGCTCTTTGCAAACGGAGTTGAATGAAAAATCGAAAGCAAAGAAAATCGGACGCAGTCGGACATCTAAAATTCAGGAAACGTTTAAATGTACGAATTATAACCTTTCTGAGACTAGCATTCAAGTGCTTTTGAAGTTCCAGCTCATCGAGAAGCGTAATAGTTGTGGACATTTGAACAAATGTTCTGCTGTGTGGTGCAGAGCGAAGGGAGAGATCAGGGCAAGGACGGCTTTTTTCATGCTGAACTGAATTCCTCGCGGACGATTTAAAACCGGCTTCAGGCAAGTCCAAGTGTACGAGGTACAACCTCACTGAGACAAGCATTAAGTGAACGTTTTTAAACTTTAAGCTTGTTTGAGAAGCGTAAGAGCTGTGCACATTTGTGCAAATGCTTTGCTGAGTGGTGCGGAGCGACGGAAACGAACATTATGGCCGCCGCTCGTACGGATTTCACAGATGAACTTTTCCTGAAGTCCTCGTAAATGCGTAAAAACATAAAGGCAGGCATAAAGCTCTTCCTGAGAAATTTCGTCCATTGCTTTTAACCTCTTACCGCCAGGATTTGCAAGCCATCCTGAAATTTTTGAAGGTAACCGGTTGTTATTGTTGTTGTTGTGTGATCTAAAAAATCGAAAAATCTTGCAAGTTTGAAGATTTTAAAGGAAACTTCAAAGATACGTACCATTAAATAGTGTCATGCCGAACTTCGTTGCTTTTATTGTTGTTATATTGAGATGGCATTGTTTGGTATTTCTTTCTTTTCTTTTTTTTTTTTTTCTACATTTTTCCGAAGAAACTTTCGCTTCCCGCCGAAAAAAAAATTAGCTTAGCGACACCTTGGGCATTCGTTTTCCATATAAGGTCAAACTACGGTATATGAGCTGTTATAAACCACCCTTTAATTTTCGCGCGATTTTATTGGCTACTTTACGTCACGTGGTGCAAATTCACAGGACGGTTATCACGCAATAACCCCCGCCTGCGTCGTTATTTGCCCTCCTGTTATTTCCATTGAAAAGAAACAAAGCCAGCGGAAAAAAGCCAGCTCAAACATTTTTACCTTTTCATCTTTACTATTTTACATGGAAGAAAAACAAACTCGTTTTTTAGATTTCCAGTCATGTTTACAGCAAAAAGCTGGTCGCAAATGCTGTTCCGGAAAGTACAAAAATGTCAACGAAAGATGCTGTCAACGTCTTTGAAGGTGAAGAAAGTTACGAGTAGACTTTCAGATTTAGTCCCACGCAAACTGAGTCAGTTTGTGAAATTTTGGTCCTTGTTTACGCCAATCGCGCGAATCCGCCATCAGATCAGCACTGGCTTTTTTACGAGCGGTTTTCGCGCGATGCAAAAATTAATACGAGGGTTATAAAATAAATAAACCCCTTTCTGGCTTGCTAGTATGTCGGCTGATAATGTCTTGGCTGAGAGATCGTCCTCAAAATTTCATATTTGCCCTCGAAGCTTCGCGTCTCGGTCAATATTCATTTTTTGGACAATCTCTCAGCCGCGAACATTATCAGCCGATATACCAGCCGCCTGAAGGGGTTTATTTACAAAATAACCGAGATTTAATAAACCAATCAGAACGCAAAAAATGCAATAGCCGAGGCTGAGAATTTAATAATTAATTAATAAAATGTTTATTTCAACGAATAACTCCGAGAACCGTCCACAATAACATTAATTTGCAATTTCCAGACATTCAATTCCAAAACCGATTTGCAGATATTTTTTGACAAAGTGTACTTTTAAAGCGATACAATACGGAGTTAGCAGTCACTGTGACGGAAATTTCGTTTCGTGTACTGTTTTCAAAAGCAATATTCTTTGTTGATGCTGTATGATTTAAGATCACTTATTTCTTTTTTTTCAATTTTTTCATTTCTATCACTTATGTGAGCGCTTAGACATGGCAGACTTGAATGACAAACGGAGATGATGCACAATTGGTGTTTTGTTTAATGTTTATCGTAGTTACAGATATTCTCGATGCAAGAAAAGCATATTCGCCGATCACTTCCTTCAAAAACCTAACCTTTTGTTTTCTTTCTCAGTTATAAGGAAATATTTGCCCTCCTAAAACGAAATGCACCAATTAGTTTTCCAGTGCTACGAAATCTTCGAAATGCATGTATGTTAAATAAATTTTATTTCATGACTGCTCGGTTACTGTACGGGGGTATAGCAAACACTTCACAGTTAATCACGGCATGTTTGCCCGTTATCAAAACGTACACGATCACAAAGTCCAATACCATCGTATGATAAACAACAAAAAATTCGATCATGCAACTAACATACAATTTTAATTCGGAACTTCCATAATTGTATTACTCTCAAAAGTTCGAGTTTCGAATATTCTGGCCTACAAAACAATTTATTTTATAAACTTCCATAATCGTTTTACCCTCGAAAGTTCGAGTGTTGCATCACCACACAAACCGGTCTAGGCGGGCAATACCTTTCAGTTATCACAAGGTACGGGCGATAAAAATAAGTCTCATATTTCAGGGTCACAAATCACAAGACAAACAACACAAAACACGAACAAAGGATTAATGTTGCCACAAGCGTTTTAACCTCGAAAGTGCGTGCATCGATAGTTTTCTCAGTATCCAGTTTTCAAACAATCAGGCGAGAAGTTCGCACCATATCGTTGTCCAAGAATGTCTGATGCCAAAGGCGAGGTACAGGCTGTAAATCGAAAACTACTTTCTTTTTATTTTAGTTGATATTTTTCGTAACTTGTTCCTCCTCCTTGTTTGCGCAGATTGCCGTGCTCCAAGACGAAATCTCACCTGAAACGGTGGAAGAGGAATCGAAAACAACTAAGTCCAAAGGTATAACCTGTAAATAGTTATTGATCGTTATTAAGAGCGACTATCCCTCAGAACCGCATATTTAATTTTTATCTAAAAAATAGATTTCACTGAGAACTCTTCCATCAACTTCTGTTGGCAAGTAGGTAACAAATATGAAATACGAACGAATTTTCTTAAAATTTTGTGATTCGAACTTTTCGCACCCCAGGCTGTGCTCGAAACCAACTGACGAGATCGTGAATTTTACAAGACTTCCAGCTGTTAGTTCTGGAGAATACAGATCATTAAAAACCTCCTAATTCGCTTAGTTATAAACGATGACCCTTCACGTTTACAATGTGATGAATTGCAATCATAAGCTTTAATTACGCGGGATGCCCTGAGAACGACAGATCGTGTCTAAAAGTTAGCTCGCTATCTTTGCTCTTTTTTTCTTTTAGTGGCAGCTACAAAATTGTACATTAATTTATTCATTAAACTCTGCTCTTTTTTGTTCTGATTGTCTTCAACAAAAACGGCCAAATCGAAATCTATTATCGGCGCGTATATCACGAGAGAGGGAACCCCCTCATCCTTACCTGTGTGACGTCAAATCATCATTTGATTTATTCATTAAACCTGGATTAAATTCTGTTCTATCCTAGAAGGGATTTTTTTGCCGCTATTGTGGTGACCATATTGTTTACATGTTTTATATTAGACTGAACTATGCCGTTTTCAAAAACAAAATTAACCCTTGTGAAGCGGTAAAACGAAAGAATAACTTCTAAGAAGTACTCGACAGTTAAAACGGTGGAAATTGGAGAGTTCCTGGCGAAGGAATCATGCTTTGTTTGACAGTTGTAGCACATCACATCACTTTGTCGAATTGATGCTTAAATGCTACTGGAAATTCACTTCACAAAAAGATTAAAGGTATGATTTCTAATTTTTTAAAAAAGTTTTTATCTAGGAGAGCTTTTTGTCTGTTTTTCTTTCCGTTTTCTTTTTTTTTTGGTGAAACGAGAACAATTTGTAATCTTACACTTTTATTGAAATTACATAACCAGAATAGATCAAAGGCTCCTGTGAGCCAACTCGTGAATGCAGAAGTAAGTAGTGGCAAGGTATAAAACATTGTTTGCATTGTGTTTGGTTGGCCCAGGACTCGAAATATAAGCCATAAAGGCTTAATAAGCGGCCTCACTGGTGTTTTATTCTGCATCCTAGGCCACTTCAAGTAGATTTTTAGCCGTTGCCCTCAGCAAGATTGAGCTCCTTAAAAAGTTTTGTATTTTGTAAGAAAGTTTTAATTTTGAAAATTGTTTGGAGCCTTTGGAATTGTTAGCTTTTTTAAAAGCCAAAATATAAAAAGAAAATAAAAAAAGAAAAATAATATTCTCCGTTCCCTCGGGAATCGAACCCGGGAAGCTTTCCATCTACGCCACCGAGACACATTTGACGATTTCTGAAAGAGAGATTAATTTTTGTATTTATTTGAATCATCTGGCACCTATGGCCGTCAAATTACTTCGGACTGCCAAAAAAGAATACGCGAATGAGCCGGGAACACCGTCAGACGTTTCTCCATCATATTCTCTGCTTCCTTTTTGCGCGAAATCGCTGTCGACTTGGACGATAATCTCGGCCCTGAGCGGCTTTCAACGCGGCGCTCGCTTTCAGTCACCAAAATAAGAAGTTGTCCCTTAGTTTCACTGTAGTTTCGGTCAATGGAAGGAGTTAGCAGACAACACACCTACTAGTGTTTTCTTTTAAGAGTACGTTATTAGTTGAGTTGATTTTACGTCCTTGTTTTTTGTCCCGTAATGGCGGCTGATAGTGATACATGCACTATATACGTAGACTCACGAATAATTAATGATTTTGATTAAATTCCGATTAAATTAATATAAAGTTTACATGTGATCGAGCAAGAAAGCGAGTGAAATTCAGCCCACATTACGCAATGAACGTGAAAAAAACGTGAGTCAGGCCATACACCTTATTCCAAAATGGCTACCATTTTAATATTCTATTGTTGGTATTCAAATTAGCCCTTCTTACCTCGTTCTTAAGCTGAAAAATCAAAAGAATATTTTATCTTGAACGAGGCAAGAAGGGCTAATTTGAATGCAAACAAAAGAATATTAAAATGGCAGCCATTTTGGAATAAGGTTTATGAGTGTGGTCATTACGTTACTGTAATGCAATTTCCGGTTGACGATAAGTAGCGTAACACAAGGGAATACGGAAACAACCTCACGCTATCCTTGTGACTCAAACTATTCCATTAGCTAGGTTAGGTTTTTAAAAATCAGCGAATCACACAATGGGAATAAATGAGGCAACATTAAACATCCCGCGAAAATGCCATTAGGGGCATCTTGTTACTCTAATGATTCTGACGGCACAAAATTTATCTACTTTGAGCACTTATCGCAAAATACGAATTAGACCAAGTTAAAAGGAATAAATTGCAAAAATTGATCGCACTCAGGGGCTCTTCTACATATCAGTGGAAAGTTCCATCCATCGTCTAATAGATAATTAAAATATGTTAAAATATTCGGCTGCAATCCAGTTGCTGTTCCACAAGTGAGAGTTTAAAGTTGTTGCCACATTTCCATCGAACATGTCATCAACAAATGTTAGCAACAAACCAGAAAATTCGATAACCATCGCTTTGAAATTTCTCCACGAAACAAGATTAAACATTTTTTACCAATTTGATTGAAATAAAAACGCTGGAAGAGTTTCATTAAAGCCGTCATGTAACGAGGTAACCCCATCACATGCAAGCTCAATTCGTGTTGATCGTTGCGATATAACGAAATTGTTAGGGTTTGTATAGAGAAAAAAGCATTCGAATTTGAAAGCAGAATGATTTTTCAATAAAAATTTCTCACCTGAACTCCTCTGTAGTTCCTTTTGTGTCCTGTGTGGTTTCTAGGTTGATTTGAAGCGATTTAGTAAAGTCCCCGGGAGAGTTTCAGTTTCAACGGCGTCTCTCTTTATGTATATATGGAGAAGGCGTCGAAATAAAACTCTACTAAATTGCTTATTATATAAAAATTAGCACAATCATTGTCTTATTTCATTCTGATCGTTTTCTTAGGTCCGTTATCAACGGTATCCAAAGCACCAGGAGATATGCCTGTTGCGTTTTCAATGCTGGAGAAGATGTGCCTTGGAGATACTAAAGGCGGCACAAGGTTAACTGGAGATCAAATTATCACTTAGTTTGAATGGCATAACATTATCACTACCTTAAAAGAATTGATAATTTCTTCACAAATATATTAATTTTCAAATTCATGGAAATTCCCGCCGCAGTTTAATTGAACAGTCTTAAAGCGCGTGAGAGTGTTCAATCACAGGAGCTTGTAGATTGAAATTAAAATATTCAAGTTACGTTTTCCGTTTGCTGTTGTTTGTCTTGTTTGGTATCCTGTACATTTGCATCCAAGGTGGGAGACCCAAAAACACAGCAGTCGTGTGTTGATCTCTTTTATGTCCGAGCATATCTGAGGCTGGTTGATTAAAGAGTGGATATCCACTTGATGAGTCACTATCCCGCAATTAAGATATGGGAATTTTAGTGTTAGCCTATAAATTATGAAAAGGACAAACTTGTGTGTAGTTAAGTTGTGCTGTTAAAGAAAACTGTATTATGAGCAATACATTTGCTCCGCTTGATAAATATCCGCTCTTTGAAAAATTAGGCCTGACCATAATTAGTCTGAACCATGCTTATATTTGATACAATAATGACGAAAGGAGCAGCCTATCTACGAAGCAGCTTGTGTTCCTAATTACCATAAAATTTTTCCAACTTTAGCCTTGAATTTTTCCAAGAATTATTGATCATTTGGGAAGCCATATCAAACACTCGAAAGTGTGTTTCATCAGACATCTAAACACCTCGAAGTCGCTTAAAAAAAAACTCGGCTGCGCGTCGTTTTTCAACCTACTTCCCAGTTTGACGGGGCTTTGGGGGGTTGGTCGGCTTTACGAAAATCCCTTTTTCTCTTTCGCATTTTTAAGGAAATATTTGCCCCTCCTAAAACGAAATGCCCCAATTAGTTTTCCAGTGCTACGAAATCTTCGACATGTATGTTAACGAAATTTTATTTCACGACTGCTCAGTTACTGTACGGGGGTATAGCAAACAGTAGTATAGGGGGAATGAAAAAGTTGTATTAGGACGTCTTATCATGAATCAATGATATTTACATCAAGCTCAATAAAGTTCAAATAACTCTTAAAATAATGGACACTTATGAACCTGAAGCACAATCTGTTCTCCGTGAACTTCCTTTCTCACCCGAATAGCATTCAACACCCCGGCCATTTCCTTATTAGAGTTTTTAATTCTCGGCATGATGCACACTCAGCTGGCTGGAGATGTTGCGTGACGGGAATCCCTTCTATTTTTTCATACTAATTATCATATCTCGGTGAGCATTCGGAAGTCAGGCAAGCGTGGTCATTGCACGCGTGCTGAACAAGAATGCTGTATCATGACAAACTCGAAACAATAGAAAACTCCCAAAAGCACAAACTCAGCCAAAACGCTAAAAATCTTCAATGTTTACTCAAGTTTGGGCTTATAGAAGATAATGTCACAGTTTTTCAATGACCATGAAATTCAGAATCCGGGTAGTTAGTAAATCAATTGTGGCCATGAAAAAATTTGAAGGAAAAAAAACTACGAATTTTTAAGAAAATGCTTTTTTGTGAGAAGGACTCTGAAACCCTGACAAGCGTCAACAATTAGCTAAAACCATAATTTTTATATGTTTGCATTGCTCGAAATCGCGCGCATTTACAAGGCCCTAAACCTTTTTGCTGACTTGCAAGGACCCATCTGTTATAAAGATCCCCAAAATAAAGGAATAAATCTCATAGTTTATTAGATATAATCGCGTAAAGTTTGCTTATCATTTTTACATAAATTATGACCTAAATTTGGAAAGCGCTAAATTTCTGGAATTGGGTCTTTGCGATTTTGTTGAAACTCTGTTCAGCGCAAGGCACTAATGCGCAATATGTGTAGCCGAGAGATTTTCACGAAAAAAAGCCGGCAACAGCAGAATTTCGACTCAGACCTCAAAGGGGCGTGGCACTATAACCACATGACATTTACTCCGATCGCCAAATTTTTTTTGCTATATTGTAGATTGATCTATATGTTATCTATTCTATGTGTTACACTTACGATAAAAGTAAAGGTGGGGATACCAGAGAGCTTCAAAGTAGGATGGTACCGCCAAAAAATAACTGGGTCGAGTCACCTTAAGGACGGTGCCCAGGTAATAATACCGAAGTAGTTTTGCATGGTTTATGACCATGTGGGAAAAGAAGATCTTAGGAAGGACTGTTGGAATCCAAAAAGAAAATTGGGGGTAACCACGCATATTTTAGAGATAAATAGAGATTTTAGCGTTTTTTTTTTTCCAAACTAAAGCTTTATTATCTCTGAACAATGCATGGTTATCCCCAATTTTCATTTTAGATACCAAGAGCACTTGCCGAGTTCTACTTTCTCTGCTTAGTTTTAAACCGCGCAAAAATATCCCTGTTTAAGTAAGCACCGCCCATAGGAAATCCGAGTATCTCCAGATGCGCAGAAAGTATGTGCAGTAACAAAAGTAGGCACCGTCTTTAAAGGGGACTAGAAGTATTGTGGGGTTTTGATATCTTTTGTTAAAAATCATGAAATAAGACCTTCAATCAGCTGCCAAATAATTCTAGAATGACGAGATTAAAGAAATCAATTCAATTCTTGAAAGGAAAAACTCGTAATCTGTTCTAGCCCATTTTGGAAACAAAAATGCGAGAACTTGAAAAACATTAGCCTAATATTTTTCAAGTTTCAATCCATACCGGCCTACTCTGTGTCTGGCCAGAGGCACTAATCAACAGTTTTATTGCACTGGGGTGATAATTTATAACAACGTTGACAATTATTTCGTTGTTTCTGCTGGCAGACAAACATTTTCGGGAGTTGAAATGACAGCAAATTTTAGTGATAAGGTCAAACCTCTATTAAGCGGTCACCCTCGGGAATGAGCCAACTGACCGCTTAATAGAGGTTTCCCAAAATGTAGTATAAAATATGGTAAAAATGGAACTGTAAGATGTGTACAGTATATTGTGCCGGTTCACAACAACAGTAACAAAATATTAGAAAAACATCAAGTAATTCAAGGAAGTTCGCGCTTATACAGTACTAACGTTGTTTGAAAGGCAATCGCCTTTGTTGTCAACTACATTAATAAAGTTTTGCATTCAACATGGTGTGAAATCAAAGGCTCCTGTGAGCCAACTCGTGAATGCAGATGACACATAGTAATTGAAATTTGGACGGCTACGGAAACTTCCTTGAAAGCTAAAAGAAACTATATCTTTGCCCGATTATGTAACGAAAAATAACCATTCTTGTACTCTCGTATTCCGATGCGCCGATTAAAAAAAAAATCACGTGTTTTTTTGTTCAGAGTTCATAGAAGCACGCCATGTGCAGCTACGTAATGCAAATTCGTGTCCCCGATAGTCCAGGGCTACTGGATTTTGCGATCGGGCTAGTGGATTTTGCCCGATGGGCAAGTGAAGTTTTTTTGGGAATTAAAATTACAAAATTACTGTAGGGCAAGCCGATCTCACGAGAGGAAATCTGTTCAACAAAGTATCGCATTACATTTCATGCCCGACATAAATGCGTGAAATTTTTCCTTTGGAGTTCAGTCCACGTAATCCTCAAGTAAAAATAATGAACTATGACAAGCTTTTGCTAAATAAGAATTATTTATCGACCGCGTCCTTTTGCTTTCCCATAAATTACCAGTTGTAAATTTCGAAAATGAAACATTTTTTCCCTTTGAAACCTCTATGAAAGCTGTGTTCATCTCACCAGAAATTTGCATAATTTTGTTTACGACGACAATGATGCGTGACATGGCACGTTCCGCTTTCGCGTGAAAACTGACAAATTAAATTATTTTTTAAAAAATTATTTCTAAATTAAATTATTTTTAATTCTTATAAGAAACCGCACTTTGTAGAAAAAAACGAAAAAAATCTATAACTTTGCTCAGATTCAACGAAAAATCTCCATTCTTACACTAAAATGATTGTCAAATTATTCTCTACAGAATGAATGAGAGAATTCTGACGCGTCGTGAAAAAAATTTTCACGTTTTTTTTTTTCACTAATTGAGTTTACGACCCCGGACTTTCTAAAAAACTAAAAAAACTTGTAACTTTGCTCAGATTGAACGAAAAATCTCCATTCTTGCACTGAATGATCGTCAAATTATTCTCTACATATTGAATAAGAATTTCCTGATGCGCCGTGAACAATAAATAGTCGCGTGTTTTTTCCACTAATTGAATTTAAAACTCATTTACTGCGCACGCCCGAAAGTTAACGACAAAACCGACCGACCAACCAACCAACCAAGTCAACAGTCAGCTATCGCTATAACTCGTTCATTGCGCTACGCGCATTCACGAGTTAAAAAGCAGTTATTGTTGTCTGCAATTTAGGGCTGCGTAACTTGATTTGATGGAGCAAATCGCTCACTTTGCTAAGGGCCAACGACAGTTCTTCATGACCGTTAAACTGTGCAAAGTCTTTCAGTTGTTCAGCCACTTCCTCTGCCTTTTGTACCGTCTTTATGATAGGCTGTTTGTACTTCCCCTTTAAGCTGGCTTAATGCATTGCAACAATGACAAATGAAGTTACTAGCACAGGGGGATGTTATTATTAACCCAATATTAACATACCAGAAAGTTCTAGGAGTGACTGTTGAGGCAATTTTGACTATTGTGATACTATTGTGATGGGTGAAATACCTTTGCGATACTATTGCAATAATGCTGCAAATTATTTTGCGATTCATAGCATTGTGGTAGTTGAAACACCACTGTGCTACTTTTTGCGATATGAGTGATAACACTACAATACTATTGCGATAACATTGCAATTTTTGTGTTCAAATAATAATAATAATAATAATAATAATCGTGTGAGACAGTTCAATATTATTGTGGATGTACTCGGAGGTTACTCAATAATAATAATAATAATAATAATAATAATCGTGTGAGACAGTTCAATATTATTGTCGATGTACTCGGAGGTTACTCAAGAGATGTCAGGAAGGCACTTAAAGAGCTAGTGGGAGATAAAAGCAACACAATAGCTCTGCAGATACAGAAATCAGTCATCACAAGCTCACTCAATATTGCCAGGCACTTTAAGCTTTAAAAATAATGGACATTAGGCGTTTTATTATACTTTTATTTTTATTTATTTTTTTAAGTCTTGTCATTGTGAGGAACAGAACTTTTAGTATTTAGATTGAGGATTTTATGGATGGTAAATAGTTTTAGAATTTAATTACTAGGATTTTTATGATTAGGAATTCGGAGTTTAATTGTATGGACTTTGGTCATTACATTGAAAGGCTACGGCTGGCCGCCCAATCATTGTTTAAGATATCTGGGCATCCAGAAGTTCTTACTGCCATAATAATAATAATAACAATGTAAACGCGATTTGTTTAGCCAGAGAACACCAAAGAGCTCTCTAGGAACTGGTTTCAAAGGTGTCTGTGCACTCCAGGAATTTGGAAGTTTTGGTTGAGGGAGGAAAACCGGAGAAGCTAGACAAACCACATACACATTGCTGGGAGGTGAGTGCTCTCACCTCATCACCATCCCTGCCCCCCCCCCCCCTCCCCCCATATAGTGTTCTCTTGTGTGTTTCTTGAATTTACATTTTTCTTGGCATACCTGTTCCTCTAGACTCAGCACACTGTGGGCACGAACATTTCCTGACTGAAGAAGAAAGGAAAAATATATGAAAGGACAAAGTTACATCAAGAGACTTTGAGGTAAGAGAGCAAATTCCCCATACATGCCCCTCTTCCTATGAAAATTTTTTTCAATCTATTTTTGTTTGCGTTGTTATTTTAATGTCCACATCTTATTGGTCAGTTAGAGTGACGTCATTTAATTTTAAACTCAATGGCGGATTATAATTTTCCAAAATAGCATGGCGTGAACTAAAAAAAGATTGAAAATAATTACCATGGGGCACAGGGATTCGCTCTCTTACCTCATAGTCTCTTGGTTACATATAAAAATAATGAAACTATGATCTCCCATGTCCAAGCGATGAAAAGAAGTCGGAACAAGAGGGGGTGGGGTAAGTGTGGTCAATAAGGTAAACACTAAGTACAGCTGTAATACTAACAAGAGGGGGTGGGGTAAGTGTGGTCAATAAGGTAAACACTAAGTACAGCTGTAATACTAACACCATACCTCAAGGTTGCAAAGCCCCAGAAAAGGAAAATGATGATTATTGCTCACGAGTTAGGTTATTGTATATGTATGCACATGTAAACTCAGCTAAGTCACTCATCGTCTCAACAACTCCACAAGTGATCAACATAAATGGCATGTCACAAATCAGCAACAAATTCATCAGTAACCATGATCAAAAACAAGTATCAAATTCCATAACTTAAGCTTTAGCTAACAAAAGACAATGGGTGTCCTGTCACTACTCATCTCTTCATCCCTGATGGGGCATTGGGCCAGCACAAGAGCTTTCCATTGTACTGTATTATGATGGCAATGTATTATTATTTGGTGCAGGAATGAGAAGGCCACTATTTAACAATAATATTAGGCGGCAAGCTTGTGGTTTCTATCGGCTGATAGTTGGCGAGGGGTGAAGCCCGAGCCAACTATCAAAGGCGATAGAAACCGAGAGCGAGCCGTCTAATTGTTTTAGCATACCTCAGTGATTGATCTATGAAGCAAAAAAATCTTTTTATTTCGTAAATTTTGATATATTTGTGCAATGATGCATGCTAAATCGCGTGTGCTCTGACAAACTGCCGTCTATCGATCCATACCTACGGCACCTGTGTAGCCAATCAGATTGCGCGTTATGCGATAGTCGGTCACTGAGGTATGCTAATTACTGTTATACTGCAACTGTATAAAAAGGACCCAAGACTGCAACCATTACATGCATTATTGCTAGTCAGTATGTAGGTGCCAGTAAAACTCAAATTGAATTTATAAAACAGGATAAAAATGTCATATTGTGGACAAGTACCTCACAAGGGTCAATTATTCCTAGTGAGCCGGGCAGGAAAAGTCCTGATGAGAGAAGCTGGAATGCACGCCTGAAATAAAACAGAAATAATTTTACACGTTATAAAGCAATAAATGAATAATGTGTGCTTTAAAAAGAATTTATTGTATAATCCTGTAGCTGTCTGCATTGAAGGAGTGCTTTAAACTCAAACATGCAGCAGTTCCATGTTTACCTAAAAGCCATATTGACTGGAAGAGGTTGACGTGATGTACTGGCCATGGCTGCCCGGTGTGCCTAAAAAAGAAAAGAGGCAACTTAGAAAATCTTAATCAACCATTCATGAGCACCTGCCATTTTAGAATGTTAAGTTTGCACTGTTTCACAATTATAAAAATGTTTTGAGCCACCTATTGCAGTTGGCTTCACATCTGTAACAAACTTGTTGTTTGTGAGTAAAATGAGGAGCAAGCAAGTTAAGATCTTCTGCTGCCAGCAACAGGTGCTACAGACTACGTGTACAGACACTAATGACAGCCCTGTCAGTACAGTACACGACATTCAATAAAACTTAAAGAACTTACCAGTAAGTCTATAAGCCATGGTGTGAGACCTTGTAATCCTGTAAACCGTTTTCTGAGATCCTTGAAAAGTCTTACTAAAAGACGAGTACTGAAAGAAAACACAATACAATGTTTATTGTTCCAATTTTTTTTTCTTTCCCGAGCATTTCTGAATCAGCAGTTTAGAATCCTGCATCAAGAAGTCCACTGTACAATAAATTAACACAATCAAAAAACAGTCCAGTAAGTGCCGAAGTTTATAATTTAAAGTGATTTTAACTGTAGCCAGTTACAGTATCATTATACACATAATTTACATGTCATCATACAAACTGCATTGAAAAAAGAAAAACAAAAAACAAACACCATTTGTAATGAACACCTTACTACGGCCTGGTTTAATAACTCAGTTGATGGAGCACCAGACTGCCAAGTGGGAGGTCGTGAATTCAGACCCCAGCTTGACTGACAATCAACTGAAGAGAAGGTGCTACCTTTGTTTTGACATCTTCAAATGGCTAGCCCTTCATGTGGCTCAGACGACCAAGCCCTGTCTCCACTGTTTGGGGGATGTTAAAGAGCCACTGAGGACAAAATGAACCCCGGTTCTGACCACTCTTAGTGCCAGCCAATAATTAATCCTCCATCATGAAGTGTCATCATGGTAAACAATAAATACATTTATTATATGGCTGGCTCCGCGAGCAGGCAAGATGAGTCAAATCCTGCGCTGTGATTGGCTACCCGAGCGGGCAAGATGGAGCTATCTTGCCCGCTCGGGATTACCCACTGCCCGTCCGCTTGGCATCGAAAGTTTCATCCCAACAACAATGCGGGTTTTCTTCGATTTTCCCGTTGTTTTGGGGGAAAACGCTCACTAAAAAAGTTCGGTAAACTCTCAACATTTACCTAAAGGAAAGGAAAGAGAATGGAATCGTCCTGGTGTAGTGAAAACTTTGTTTCAGCTACAATGAATGTGAGTTGAATCGGTGAGTTGCTCTGCGTGTAGTATTTTAGATAGAATTGATTTTGAAAAACTTATTGCCTCAAGTCGAGTGCCAAATTGATAAGTTCTCTAGGTTTGCAATGACTGTATTTAAATCATAGCGTAGTGGAAGTTGCAGTTAGTGTTTAAAGCAGTTCAGAAAAGTATTTTTTTTAAGTTCGCCGAAGAAGCTCACGTTTTTAATTTAGCCGCGCCTTGCTTGTTGTAAACAAGAAAATCTTGTCAAAGTTTTGCCCAGTTTTCTGATTTACCTACTCTTTTTTCGGCTTATGTTTGCATATAATCTCAAAATCTATTGTTTCATTCAAAAATTAATGATTGGAGGCCAAAAACTGTGTAAAAATTTTTATTATTTACGCCGCCGCGCGATCGGCTGAAAATGGCGAGTTTGCCGGATTCTATTCAGATCTTCCCATTCTTGCGAGAATCTAAATTTTTTGTTCTCAATAATTGTATACTCCCTTTAAACCATTATAAAGTTAGAGCCCTAAGATAATTTAGGATTCGTTGTTTTCCACGATTACATGCTAATCCAAAAATGCACTGAAAATAAATCTTCCACCGGCCGGCTATGAAGAATTTCTTTCCAAGTAGAGCAGTTTCATGCTGTGTTTTGTTTTGTTGTTGTAGTTTTAACTTGATGGTAAAGCCATATAATAAATCCTTTACTGACCAAGCTTGTTCGGTCAAGATGGCTGGATATTGGCCTCGTTCTTTTTTTGCGTTTTTATGGACCTCGACAGAACTTGGCCAATATCCAGCCATCTTGACCTCACGCTTGGTCAATAACGCATATGTACTGTAAGTAAATCTAGCACATAACCTACCTTGTGTGAAAGGCATTCTCCTCAAACCAGCGAGCGTGCCTAATTGTTGCTAATGCCCCTTCTAAAAGCTTCACATCAACTGTCAAATACATGTGCAAGAAGAGATTACTGCAAATACATGTACAGTGGCCTGGGAAACAACTGAATTGTAACTTTATTATTAAATAAATATTTCTATTAATAGCTTGTTTATTAGTTTCAAGTTAATAAGGAATCCTTGCAAGTTCCTTACCGTGCTTTGTTGGGTCAGCATCTCGGAGGTTTTTCGGAAGAGTTGTAATCAACACACGGACAAGAGCACCCTCAGGGCTGCTAATGTTGAATCCTTATAATGACAAGAAAACAAAGAAAAATTATACCAAATTTATTAACCTCCCTTCCCATGTCAGTCACCACTCAGAAGAAAAATTGGTTTTACTGAGTCTGTTCCTAAGTACAGGAGTTGTATGTCAAACTATCCATAACATCACTAATATCATCACACTTTTTGGCTACATTGTTTGCAGGAAAAGAGCCAGAAATATTAAGGTAATAATTTTATTATATGCTTCAATCAAAATTAATACACCACTCCGATATACAATCATGTATTCACAAGCAGTTCACACAACACCTTTGATGGGCAATGTAACATGTATATATGTTGTAGGTTAAAATGAATCCAGGTTAAAATGATTTCAACCTAGGTTGATTCGTATTTTCCTTTGTTAAGGTTGAGTAATTTACATCTGAAACAAAGGAAAATACATATCAACCTAGGTTGAAATCATTTTAACCTGGGATTAATTTAAACCTACAACATATACTTATACTCTATGGGGTTGTTTACACATGACCAAGTTTTCCTTGAACAAGTTTTTTTGATAATAATGATATTACAATATATATTTTGAATGGTTGGCATATAAAAGGATGAGCAAAGTTTTCAGTGAAATCATTCAGAACCTGGAACAAACCTTTCTGAGCAAGGAAAAACATAATACATGTAAGATTTGCCATACACACAACAATGTGAAATTTCAGTCACGCCAAGAAAACCTGCTTGTGCAGAAGCAGCCTTAAGGTTACTTCCATGTTTCGCGAGTGCCTTTAGGAAAATCTAGCGTACGCGCGCTGCTTTCGATAAAAGCACGGAAAACTATATATCACTGTAAAGCTGATAAATTGAAGATTGCGAAAATATCAATGTTTTTTTATTTTGTTGGATACATAAGCGCTCAGAGGCCTGCAAACTCAATACCAGCGACGTGTACTTAACTGAATTACCCACTCTCACGTAAAGCCGCACAACCAAACAGACTGCACAATATCAATCAGGAGATAATAGGCTAACAAAGTGTGTCAGGCTTTTTCTTTATTCCTATTGGTTTGTGAGAAAACCTATCCTAAAGATGGACAATGGAAAATTTTTGTAGTCGCGTCAGATGTTAACACGTCACGGGAAAAATATTTTGAATTTCGTAAAAGCCTGACACGCTTTGATACATTAATATCTGATGACCATTTTGGCCAAATTTCGTTGAAATCTGGCAAATCTACATACCCTATTAATTCATTTGAAGATGGGGAATTCGCGCAAAAGCAAAAGCCGTGTTTTCGGCCGTGAAACATTTTCAGAGTTTTCGCACCTCATTAAAATACTTGTCAACGCGCTCATGCCGCCGGCCAATCAAACACAAAGAAGCATTCCCTGGGGAGTTCTGTAGATTAAAAAGAAACAATCGAAATTCCCCGCGGAAGCATTTAGTGTTACTGTAATATTGTAAAGCGATTTCTTTATGGGAAAAGTTAAGTCTGGCGTGAGAAAGCCACCGGCGAAACCAAAACAAAGAAGAAAACGGCAGATAGACGCAGAACATGAAACTGGCAGCCCCAGCGGAGTTGACAAGAGACACGCACTTCTCACCGCTATCAGTAGATCAGTGCACGAGGCTGCGCGCTAAAGTTCACTGCTTATTTTCAGCCGGTCAACAACGGCGAAAGTGAATTGTTGCCGACATCTTCGATTTCGGACTCCGAACTAATGTTTGACTCTCCACAAAGGAGTACTCTCCACTATTGGATTTCTTGTCCTCGAATTTCTCTGCTGCCGAGGCAGTTATTTTTATCCGGCTTGCCCCGATGTCTTTCGACGAGGATGGGTTTGAAAGAAAATCTGACTGGTTGTACAAAGAACCCTTGTCGCTCTCCGCCAGCTGAAGTTTTTAGGCTTCGTCAAATGATTTTTTGACCTTCTTTGGCCCCGTTTTTTTCTTAACTTTCACCCAAGGCGACTTTTCTAGTTTCGCTTTCTTCATAACAACCTTTTACGCAATGCTTGAATCCAGAATGGAACGCTGTTTCACAGTAAAATTTTACATACAACGCCGTGACATGCGATGAACACGATGGCAAAAATATGCAAATTTGCCGGTTATTCGAGATCGCGGGTAAATTTTGCCGCGTAATATGTCAACACAATCCCGCATAAATTGGATTATGACACCTTCACTCGCTCACCACTTTTCCTACAAAACTTTGCTTTTCAGATAGCTCGCGTTCTTTTTGAGATTTCTAACGGCTGTTTTCACGAAACTTTGCAGCCCTTTCTTGTTTCAACAGTTATCTAAAAAAAATTATTTGAGAAAAATTCGACCTTCCTTCCCTATAAGTAACCTTAATGTGCATCATTATTTTTTCAATAATTCTTACCTCCCTCGTTTGACTGCATTGGATACTCTAACAGAAAAGAAGGCAGAGTGATAATTAATTAATTATTATAATTAATTAATTATAATGATTAATTAATTAAACCATCATACTGCAACACAACAACAACTTACAGCAACAACAAAACAGCGTATTTATCAATCATGATACTGATATCCCAGACTGGGATAAAAACAAATCTCCATGTACATGGTACACATAAATCAGGTAGACCTGACTATTCATGGGATCCTGAGTTCAAGTACTGCACTCCTCTGGATTGTTACACAGTAGTACCATGATAAATCCTTTTTTCTACCCTGAGGGTTTTTTAAAATGCATATATACACCTGTACCAGTTTAATTTGTAATGTTACTTTTCCTATTTATAGTGTGACAATGTCCCAAATAGCACTCCAAGAGCGGCATAATTTGACAGTTACATGTAACTACAGCTTATAATATCAACAATAAAAAATAAATAAATAAATAGAAAGGAAAAGAAAAAATTTACATTGTTATTGCCATTGATAGTGAATTCATCTCTGTTATAAACAGCAGACCCTGTATGACCTCTGGAATTACACTCCATCTCATTTGACATTAATTTTTATTAACACTATCTTAAAGTTTATAACTTACATTTAACAATGACTATTTGTCATAACTTACCTGCTGTTGATCCCTCTTCTTTTAGAGATTTCTGTACTCTTGTGGCCAAAGCAAGAATAATGCTTTCTGTAGAATAGGAAAACAAATAAAATACCGGTAAGAAAAAAAGAAACAAAAGGTAAACAATTCACCAGTCCTGTATAAGACAGTGTACCTGTTGGTAACTTTTTGAGAATTACAGCCAAGTCAGCGACAGGATGACCAAGTAACATTGTTCCTTTTTTATGTGAGCCTACCGCACGAACTTCCTCAACACCCTGGAAAGAAAATAATATTATTACAGAGATGGTAAACAGTACACATAGGGAAGGCCAATGCAGTGTGGTCAAATGAGTACACAACAAATCTTGTTCACATCCTTTAGAAAAAAATAAAGTTGTCCATGATTTTTTACACTACCGTGTAGCATGAAAATTTTGCAGGAGTTTTATTTTGCGGATTGGCAATTTTTTGTAGTTTGCGGGAACAAATTTTTGCGGTTCGAGATGACTGAAATTTCTGTTGGGAACTAATTTTTGCGATGCTCTGGTTCAAGCAGCAGATTATTTAAGTGGAAGAAACCTGAATATTTTCAACTTTTATTGTACGCGGTCAATTGAGTCACAGTTCACTCTAGTTACATATTAGAGACAAATCACTGTAATACCTTACTGCGCAAAGGGACTGAACAACTACAAAACAAAAAGCCTACCCCTACCATGCACAGCCAAACACTGTTTCGTTAATATGGTTTGCCATGACGCTATTACCGTATATCATTTTATAAAAAAGCAGTATAAATGTTTGAATTACCGTAGCTGAAACCTTTCTATGCATACAGAAGGGCTTTCGAGTGAAAGATGTACTTTGAGACCTAACTGGGAGCGGCCTTCCTATGCAAAACTATGCCCTATTATAACGCAATGAGACAGACTCAGTCAATAATAATATCACTCTTGTTCAGTTGAAGCGCCAATAGAATATGGTTGGTCTGCTGCACGATTCAAGTCTATGCGTTCCTTCAGATGACCCATTCGTGCCAATCTAATGTACTGAATTGCTTTACTCTTGACAGATCTAGTTGCTTTATCCAATGGAAAATCATGTTAATGTTCTTGTTTAAGTCCAATGTATATCGCTCCGATAGCATAAGTCTACTAAAGAGGAGTGAAATTTGACTGAAGGGAGTTAATTTGTGCGGCGTTTTATTTTGCGGGTGTTTTTTTCTGCGGGAACTAATTTTTGCGGATCGAGGTCAATCCGCAAAATCCGCAAAAATTAGAACCCACAAAATTTTCATGCTACACGGTATGTACAATATTGAGATGATGACAAAGATTGTAGGGCATTGTTTCGATT
>NW_028145601.1:315000-377500 GCF_977016875.1 Pavona decussata
AACGCCATTTCAGCAACAGACAATCGCCTGGACAGAACCAGAGTTGCCACCACTGCAGATCCAACTCTGAATCAGCTACGACATTACATTTTCCATGGTTGGCCAGTACAAAAACGTCAACTTCCAGAACCAGTACAGCATTACTGGAATTATCGCGAGGAGCTAGCAATTGAAGACGGACTGATATTCAAAGCTCACCGCTTAGTAATTCCCACATCGCAGAGAGCAGAGTATCTGAAAGATCTTCACGCAGGGCACTTTGGAGAGGAGAAAACTCTACTAAGAGCACGCGAGACAGTGTTTTGGCCAGGAATCTCGGATGACATCAGAAATGCAGTGAAAGCATGTGACATTTGCCAGAAACACAAACCAGCTCAGCAGAAGGAGCCCCTTATACCGCATGATGTACCCAGCATGCCATGGGTCAAGCTCAGAGTCGACATATTTGAACACCATTCCCACCACTACCTACTGGTCGCAGATTATTTCAGCAAATTTCCTAATCAGACGTCAGGTCACGTAATTAATCTCCTCAAGACAATATTTGCAGAATATGGGATTCCAGCAGTAGTGTACACAGACCAAGGAACTCAATTTGCATCTGAGGAGTTCAGAGCATTCGCTGTTCACTACAGGTTCCAGGTGCAGCACTCAAGCCCAAGGTACCCTCAGTCGAATGGTTTCATTGAAGCCATGGTCAAAACGGCGAAGAGCATCATGGAAAAGGCAGAAGAGTCAGGTTCTGATCCACATCTTGCAATGCTGATCTACAGATCCATGCCAATCAGACCGGGTCAACTAAGTCCAGCAGAACTGCTCACCCAGCGCAAGTATAGAGCACTACTTCCCATTCATCAATATCTTCATCCTAGTCTGGAGAAGAGTAGAGAAGCGCAGATAGCACAGAAACAGACCCAAGTGGATTACTACAATCAGAAAGCCAAGGAGCTTCAGGATCTGAAGCAATACCAGAGTGTTCGCGTGCAATTGGATCCTAATAAGCCAGTCTGGCAGAAAGCCACAGTGATTCAGCAACCCACTGACAGGTCACCCAGACGATATCAAGTGCAGACCGAATCTGGAGCAAAATATTTCAGAAACCGTCGACACTTGCGTCCTGCAATTCAGAGCGACCAATCGGAAGAGCTAATAGGGCAGCCTGCCCTTCCGGCAGAGTCAGTTGCGCCAGCATCACCACCGACGAAAACCGTCAGCCAGACATTACCGACGCAGTGTGCGCAAGACCATACCCATCCCAACATTGCAGCGTCTAGACCACGACGAACTGTTAGACAACCAAAAAGACTGATCGAAGAAGTGTAGCTGTAGGGACACTAAAAAAAACCTTTGAGGAACTTTCAGTTGATTTTGTTCAGTTGTTTTTTTTTTTCTATTGAGAAAGGGGGATGTTGTAATACTAGATGCGTGCAGAATGTGTGAAGCACTCAGAATAATTAAGCTATGAATAATGCGTGCAGAATGTGTGAACCGCTAGGGATATTTAAGCTATTCATTATTATTCAAGTTCAGTTGAGTTTAACCGTCGTTCGGTTATAACAAAAATCTTTGTGTCAGTCGCTTCGCGTTCAAGTAAGTAAAACCTAGAGAGTCAAATAGCATGAGGAAACAGTGAAATAAAACGTGACCACCCAGTGTTTTGTACATGTATCTCACAGGCACAAGATAGATCATGCAGCCACCATCTCCCAAATCAAAAGTGGATAATGTGTCTGTAGATGCATGGCCCATCTTGTGCCCATCTTTACACAGATGAATAAAGAGACCCACAATCAGATGCACAACATGGTGCTTAAGTTTGTCCCAGATGGATGAGTTTAAGGCTAGTAACCCTGGATTTCGTAGGGACGGACTTTCTGCTTTTACAGGAGTTTTAAACGTATGTTACTTGACACATAACTCTAAAGTTAAGCTGACAACGTACACAGTTTACTTACTAGAACAGGATCAAAAGTTGAATGGCTCACAACAAATTTCTGTCCTGGGGGGCCTCGCATGTAAGGCGGCATTCGACCAGGGCCTCCTCGCATTCCTCTAGCACGACCACGACGCATGATTATGTACAAACTATGGGACAAAGTAGCCACAAACAACTACGTAAGAATCAAACATCAAACTATCTCGCTGATAGCAGAATCACACTGTAAAAGGAACGCGAGAGATTGTCGAGAATGTGGCAAGATCCTTGAGCTTCCGCAACACCAGAGCATTCACAAAAGCTCATGACGACAAAAAGGTACAAAATACCTTGCACATACCTTTGAAACGTAAAAATGACCGGGTTTTAGTGATAAATAACAACCGATTTGTCTTCCCGGCGTCTTAGCACATGTAGAGTATCCGGGAATTTACTGGCAGAACATTTTCACGTCATATAAACCACAGCAACATGTCCACGCGCGAATAAAATTTCTCGTCACCAAGGCCCTCGCCGCTGTCTTCCATTCCCGTCCCCAGAGCTCCAACGGTTTTTTCTGATCAAAAGTTCGTAGGCTTTGAGTCGGTTGTTGGGCACGCGTAGTTCAACGGTTCAAACTGACATATCGGTGCTTATATGCATTTTTTTTAGTTTACGTAGGCTAGTTTTAGCTCGATTTCCGTCGCTCCCTCGGGTACGGCTTTCCTCCCCGAGAGAGCGTGGGCTCAGAGAGGCTAGTTCAGAGAAAGATTTTCCAGTCGTAGGTTCTAGGACTTCCGATCTTTATGTAGATGTCACTCGGTTTACTAATAGCAAGACTTACGATTCGTTACGCTGGTTTTGTATTAATTATCGAATTGAAAATGAACAGCACAAAAAAGTTAAAGGGGCAATGTCACGTACCTTCGGTGTCACTTTCAATGACCAAAAAACACTGGATCAATATAATGGAAAAGTTGAAATGAAGACCCAGTTTTGTACACAGAAACAGATGGCTAGGATGGGTTGCAACTTCAAAAAAAAAAGCCTATTTGTTCATTTTTTTTTTTTTTTCATGTGTACTGGAACTTTTTTACTGAAAAATTATTGCTTGTCCGTTTTAGAGAAATCACTTGCCTTTTTCGGTTGAAGATAAAAAAAAATTTAAAAAAAACAGACTGGATATGAATACACTGGATGTAAATAACGTTGTCAGGTGAGAGGTGAAAACCATGAACGATAGGACCCAACTTTCTGGGGAAGCGTGACCAGTAAGCTTATTTCCATTCTTATTGTTAGAAAATAAAGGCAAGTACGTTTTTTTTTTACGTATTTCCCGTGGACTTTGAGAAAAAAAACACGAAGTGTGTGCAAGCCAATTAACTCAACCCATGGGTGCTTTCCATTGACCAAAAATTTTCGGTTTGAATTTTCGGAAATTTCGGTCTCGAATGGAACGGGCTTATACTCTGTCATCACGTGGTCAGTTTTTGCCTCAGGCTTCTTGACGCCGTTTATCGTATGTGTTCAAACAGTCCGACTGGAAACTTTTGAATGGAACACGAGAATTTTCGAAAATACCGAAATTTCCACTTTTCGGGAACACTGAAAAGGTTGTCCTAAATTTTCAAAAATCTTTTCCGGAAAAGATCCTGTTCCATTCGATTGCCACCCGAAATTTTAGAAAATTTCGTCGAATGGAAAGCGCCCCATAATTCCATTAGGCCGCATTGTTTACTATTCACACTTTGCACGGGACAACGCTTCGTCAATCGAGTGTAAACAAGGGCTTTTTTTTTCAGCTATAACGTCACCCGATCAATCGAATGTCAAGGGTTGTTTCAGACTTGTACTAAGCGGGAAAAAAAAAACTGAGCGCAAGCCACACCAACAAAACACCCCGCATAATCTAAAGCAAATATATTTATTAATCATTTACCTACGACTATGTACAAACAAGTTTATTTTTATGACGAATTAACGAAAATGTACTAAAATGAAAAAAAAAAAAAGTATTAAAAATGGAACATTGCTGGCAAATGTCAGCGAGAAAAG
Source organism: Pavona decussata (assembly GCF_977016875.1). Classification (NCBI taxonomy): domain Eukaryota; kingdom Metazoa; phylum Cnidaria; class Anthozoa; order Scleractinia; family Agariciidae; genus Pavona; species Pavona decussata. Next base: position 318,971 of record NW_028145601.1, read on the forward strand.
AAACGCTATTAAATCCAAAGGTATTAGCTTCTGAAATCAGAAGGCAATGGACGTCAGCTCCTATAATAATTGTTCTTTACACAAACCCGAGCCCTTGTTGGTTGTTAAAAATTTATCATGACGGAGTTATTGACCACACCTAAACGTTTCCATCGAAAAAAGAGTGTTATTTTCTATGCCAGAGCAGTGTTGCACTGAGCAAATACGTTTCTAACTTATCTGACATTTTACTGTGCCGATACAAAATAAGTTGCATGAAACAGCACCACAACAATTATCATTATTAAAGCGTTGGGGCAATCGTTGCCCAGGGTAACAGCACTCGCAACGTTTGGAACAATTTGTCGGGTATATAAAATGCGAAAACAAAGGTTTTCAAACACGGGGTTGTTATTGTACTGAATCAGCTACTACAATATACTTACTCTCTGTAAAACTAGCCTGCCTTTACACATGGTGGTCTGAAATGTCACCTGTCTCTTCGCATTAATCCGCATTGCCATGACCTAGAGACCGACTATTACACAAACTCGCAATCTGATTGGCTAACCAAGTACGTTCTAATTCTCGGTTGACTTTCTTGTGAGCGCGCATGCAAAGAAAATTGCCGAACATACAAAACCGACTAGCTAGAATTATTAATCCATTTTAACCGATTAATTGAAACAATTCGAGGGCTCGCTCTCGGTTCCTATCGATTTTAATAGATGGCTCAAGGCTTCGAAACCTCGAGTTTACTGTCTAACTGTGAACCTGGAAAGAGATGGATGACATTTCAGACTATACATTTTTTTTTTCATCTAACCCTTTCCTTAAGCCCTTCCGAAAATTATCCTTTTTACGATGAAAACATTTACGTGTGGACAAATTGACTGTTGATGTGGATTATTTGATTTCCACGCCAGTTCTTTCCTGTGCGCTTGATTTTACATTTTAACATTATAAGCTATGGATGACATCAAGAGAAACGCAACGTTTGTTATTTCTTTGCCGAGTTCCTCTTCTCAAGGTTTCTTTTTCCTGGAAAAAAAAATGATACGCAATCAAACAAGGTTATTGCTCATCGTCGTAATCAAAATAATAAAACGTACAGTATCGTTCGTCATAGTCACTTGAGATATATTAAAGGAAATGGTTATGAAACCTGACAAACCTTTGTAATATGTTTTTGTTTGCCTTTTTGGCCTTGACCCTGCACAAACCACAATATAATTTGAAATATGTTGGAGCAGCTGACCAATAGAAACGTTTTTGTTAAGATATTCAACTGTAGTGTGAACGTTAAAACAAAGGATTGTGCAGGGTCGCAGCCCTTCCAAGATAAATCGCAGCACCATTGTTTTCGTGGTAAGGTTTCCTAGCCAGTCCCTCAATTAACTATGGATATATCGCGTTAAAAGTTGTCCGCGCGCCACGTTTGTAACATCACCTTAACTTGAAAGGGAATTTGGATTTTTTTTTTCATTTTTTATTTACTCCACATGATCGTATTACATAAGGTTACAGTGCGTACAAAAGGAGTGGAGAAGGGCATAATATAGTTAACTAATTGTATGCCCTTTAAAATTACGATACAATATTTGTTAACAAAGATAGAAAAAAAGAAAAAAGAAAAAGGAAAACTAATTATAAATAGAGGAGAAGAAAGACAGAAAACGTTTTACAAGGTCGTGTGGCAATGATTAATACTGAGCAAAATAATACTGGAAGAGAGCTCGTTCAAATTGTTGTTTTGTTGGAATATCATTCCAGTAATAGCATCCGATAATTGTTGGGCAAAATTTCCTAATAATTATTCTGAAAGGACTAGGATTCAAATGCTGTAGGGAAGCAATTCGAGTGGCGTAACTATGTTTCTCAGGTCAGGGCATTCAACTGCTTATGTGCCCGTAACCTGCACACGCCATAGTAATCATGAAAGACAAACTGCCATTATGCAATACTTACTTAGATGCTGTGTGGCAATAGCTGGGGTCCATTCCTGGTCGGCCTTCGATTGCTGTGGAACACTGAAAATTGAAACACCTTGTTTAAATATTTTACTCCTGAGACCCACATTTATATAAAGTAATTCGAGTGCAAGAAATTTTTTCCTCAGTCTGGGAAGTAATTCGGAATGCAAGAAATTTATGCCTATGGAATCCAGCTACTGGAAGGCCGGATCAAACGGCAGCGCCTACTAATACCGAAGTATTTTGGGGCGGTTTGTGACTATGCGGAAAAAGCAGACCTTACCAAGGACTATTGAAATGCAAAAAGAAGATTGGGGGTAACTTCGCATTTTCTTTTTAGAGATAATTAAGCAATAATTATTCTAAAAAGGCGTAAAATACAAAGCAATGTATGGCGTTTTTTTTCCAAACTGAAGCTTCAATATCTCTGAAAAATGCATGGTTACCCCCAATTTTCTTTTTAAATACCAAGAGCACTTGCTGAGTTCTGCTTTCTCCGCTTAGTTTTAAACCAAACAAAAATATCCCTGTATTAGTAAGCAATAGGAAACGCGAGTATCTCCAGATGCGCAGAACGTATGCGCAGTAGCAAAAGTAGGCACCGTCCTTTCTGTAGCGCGCGAATCCCTCCACGTTCACTTTTCATAATGTTACCGTGGTCACTTTCGAGCGTGATCTGAGGAAAAAAGTACCACAAGACTGCTCGCAGTCTAACAGCAGCGAGTGCACAGGTATAAAGCAAAGAAAGGCAAGCTTTGTAAAATTGCAACGATCCGGTTCTCACCCTTGTTTCTATATCGGTCCAGCTAGAGCGACTGTCGTCATCTATCGAATCGGACGCTCGGCGTTTCCTGTTTATAGATTAAACAAACAATGCAAATTAGAAGAAAATAAGCTATAGATTTACTCAAAAAAGCAAAATTTGTTGCGGTTGAATTGCAATGTTTTTGTCAAAAATCTTCTTTAAGCCTTAAGCCGCGATTAGACGTTGAAACTTTTTGCTGAAACTTGTGCAACGGCGCTGCGAAACAAGTTTCAGCAGGCGTTGCACCGTGTAACATGGTCGGTTTCGTGAAACTTTTTCGAACTTCCGTTGCGAGACAAGTTTCACGAAAAGTAGAATTCTGCAACGGCTCGCAACGGTCGCAGTGGTGAAAAAACAAGAGTTTCACCGTGTAACACCACTTCGTGAAACTTTTTTCGCAGCGCCGTTGCACACAAGTTGCAGTTAAAAGTTTCAACGTGTAACGGCAGCTTTAGACTAGCTTTTAAAAGACACACGTTTGGTTTTATTTCTTGAAATGCTAATTCCACACCGCCGGTTCACATCCTTCTTTCTTCCTTCGCCATAACTAAAGAGACGTTGAAGCAGGAGCTATCCCATTCATACTGGGGGTTCTTGTTTGTCCAGGGCAGACAAAATTACAGACGCGGAAATCAAAACTAGCCAGGGGACGTGTGATCTTCTTGTTCAGGCATTTTAGGATCGTTTTAACTTCTTCTCGCCCCACTAACCCCACACTTTTTGGCTTCGAGTATGCGCGACTCTCGCAGTGGCACAGAAAGCTACACCTGAAATCTTTCACCGCTTGACTAAACCGTCGTTTCTACTTGCTACTGACCTTCCAGGACTTGTAAGTTCGTCGGATCTCGTTTTTAAAGTTTCAACTTCTGTGAACTGAATAGCGTGACCTCCTCCCACTGTTTTGTACACATCACCCTGAAGATAAACCACACTTGTGTAAACACATCACAAGACACTCCACTTGATACCACTGGGCCCTAAGTGCTGCCTTGGCTCCAAGAACTTGCAATAATTGCTAACCAGTCAAAAAGCTGTGAAAACACCTGTCTCCCGGCCAGTAATCATTTGCCACATATTTTTTCTGCTTTAAACAGTTCAACAACGTACTTATGACCAGTAATTTTTCCCAAGGGTATTTTTCATGGAACAGCGTTTTTACGGCTCATCTCTCCGGGTGAATCGGAGTTTTTCTCAAATGAATTTGGAGATGCTGGATGCAACACATTGACACAACACTCTGTTAAGTGTTTGATTTAACTTATCAAGTCACTTAAAAAGTTGAAGCCCCAAACCTCAATCGCGTTTACGATCACTTTTTTAATGAGGAGTTTCCGACTCACTTTGATCAACTTAGTTTCAATTTCTCCAGCCGAATCTTCCTCTTGATGCGCTAACACGTAGTTTGTGGCCTGTAAACAGTACAAATATTGTCATACAGTTGCTAGTGAGAAAACTGCAATTAAAGAAAGCATCTCAGTCCAGGGGCCTGTTTCTCGAAAGTCCCGGTAACTTATCGGGCCCGATAAGTATATTTTAAACGTTTTTCCCCGATCACACAGTGATTACAGACATGATACTTGGCCAATGTTTTCATAGAATTATAAGATTTTAAAATTTAGTATTCAAAGCTAACAAAACTTGACTTCTGATAAGAAACATTTATCACCAAAGACACTTACCGGGTCGGGTAAGTTACCGGGACTTTCGAGAAACGGGCCCCTGATACATGACAAAAATTAAAAGTGAAGTAACTTGACTTACTTGTGTGTCTTTGAAATCCTTCTCGTCGGGTCTACTGACCGTTTTCTTGTTTCTTAATGAGGGCTGAAGAACAGTATCTGCGAATATGTTGGCGTAACATATAAATGAATCTCTCAAAACTGTTCAAACTTTGGTCAAATTCCCCAATTGAAAGCAGCCGCGATCGGGAACAACTGGGCACGACTTCTAAGAGGTTTCCGTCTAAAGGTGGCGGGGAGAGGGGGGGGTATTTTTTTTTTTTTTTTTTTGGGGGGGTCTGGTTAATCTGGTTTAGGAAAAACGAAATCTATATTCTCACATTCCATTATTTCGGGATTTTCTGAGTATTCCTACCGGCGGGCACCTGAGTTTTCACCGTATCATCGTCTGTTTTTTAAAAAAGAAATTACTTCATGCTTAACTTTTTGTTCGGAACAAAAAAGTGACCCTTACAACGAGGTGCTTGTCAGGCGTGTTTCCACGATAGCCTCAAAAGAACACGCCAAAATTACCGAAAGGACTAAACTGGATTGAGAAAGTCTAATTCTCCTCGGATTAGGAAAGGGGGTCGCTTTCGGGAGGTGGTTGTGATAAGTGGTGGATCAGACAGACTTAAATTTTATAACTGTTTCTCCAAAGGAAAAAAATTATTTACGTTTAGGCAAAAAATAAGTCTTAACGGCATCATACAAATGAGAGACCAGAGCGCCTGATACGCACCTGTGTTCAAGTGTGTGGTGGGCTTATGCTCTATCCAGCAATCGGATGATTTGGAACGTCTGTGACGAGCTTTAATGGGAGGCTGAAATAAAACACAGAATATCTTTCACTTACAAAAAAAAGGAATCTTCAAGAGCTGGCGCCCTTCCCATTTAGCCAAAATATTCGGTTTAACTAGCTGAAATGCAAATGGTACGTGCGGATCAAGTGGAAATTTCTGTTCCATTTGCACAAAATTCCATTACCATTTTGTTGTCTTATTGCGCCACTACCTAGATTTTGTGATCAACCAATGAGATGGCAAGTTTGGAACGACTGAAGAAAAAACGCCTTTCCATTTGACACGGTAAGGTAAGGTAAGATTTATTAAAATTACATCGCAGCCCGAAGGCTGAATTACGTAATGGTTACATACTATTATTTACAATAAAAATTCTCTAATAATGATTATTTTTACATTTAATGGTTTCCGAAATTTCCAACCGAAAATTTGGGCTACATGGAAGGCGCCCTTGGACTCCTCTCATAAGCTATGGCCCCCTATAACCATGTCGTCTAATAGAATGAAGACATTTCAGTACAAGACGAGGAACCTTGGGTTCTAAGGCACAAATCTTGTCAAAGCAACCGCCAACTTCTCTCAACCGTAACAACAGAATCTGGTTTACCTTTCTGGCCACGGGCGGTGGAGACTTGGATCTAACCATCGCGGCTGCTTTGGCCTGGGCACGAGTTAACGGTCTCTCATTGGGCTTCATGGTCTAAAGAAAGAAAACAGGTTAAACAGGTTATCCAGTTAACAATCACTCATACGCTTGATTTGTGCCTCTCGCAAATTATTCAAATTAACATCTGTACCCTGGGTGCCAAGTTTTTCTCTCAAAAAGTTTACAGTACCTGTACGATCTCCTTGAGTTGTCTCAGCTTTTCATCCTTCTGCCACATTTTTGCCTGCATTTCCATCTCTTTGTCCTTGACACGTTTGGACTAAACAAGAGCAATGTTTATTTATACCTTTATGTGACCAATGATTAACGCACAAAAGGAAAATAAGACACGACTAAATGTTAAACACGCAGACCTCTCAAATATATTTGCTTTACAAGGAACAACGTTAACTTGAACGAAACAGAGCTTCACCCGCAAATAAAATTAAGCTTTTTTCCCGAGTAACCATCCAAATCAAACCATGGAATATTGCAACCTTTGCACGCACCATGACTACCTTATCATTGAAAATATTAAAACGCGCCACGAAATTAAACAAGCCACGTTATAATTTCCGCGACTTTAATAAAGTGGAACGTTAATTCCTGCGGACTGATTTCCATCATTTTGAACCCTTATTCTTTGAATCTTATTCTTAGCTAAATGGAACATTTGACAATATAATGTCGACTTTCTACTCTTAGTATATCTTATAATCCCATCCCATAAAACGTTTCGTTTCGCCCTACCGACCAAGTTTTTCAAAAAGCAAAAGGTTTCAGATTTAACGCCTGTTCCCTGTTCTAGGGTGTTTTCAAGTCTAATCGGTGCTGTATATCTCTAACGATGGTGCTTCCTGCAGTAATACCGACACCGCCATTTTTGCGCCGTTTATGACTGTGGAAGGTATATTAAAATCCAAAACCAAAATTGGGGGTAACCACGCCTTTTTCAGAGATAATTTAGCAACAATCTTGTTACGATAAGTGTTTTCCCGACAAAATGTCAATGGAATCATTGGCACAAATCTCCTTCAATACGTATTAACTTAATTTCCTATATATTTTTTTAATTAGGTGTCCTAAAATACAAAACATTTGAAAGGATTTAACACTTACGCATTCTCGTTCCCATTTATTCTTTTCTTGTGACACCACTCCTTTCAAAGCCTGATAAAATAACAAGGCGGAAACAACCAGCTTTAGTATGGAGGTGAAAGCATATCAGAAATGGACGTTCCATTCGTACAAAGTAAAAGCGCGTTAAAGGGTCCCAACGCGGTTTCTAAGGCGGGTTTCTTTACTTTCTCGACGATTATGGCAAAACTAGATGAGATGATTTTTAAGTCTTCATGAACGAGGAATCCGAGGTAGTTGCGAGAGCCTGGTATTGCTTTTTAACTATTGATTGACGCCTCGCACAATGACACAAACCCCCGCGTCCAATATTAGGAAGCTTAAGCAACGACGACGGCGACAGCAGCGAAAAACGTCACTATTAGGATAAATTCGCGTTTATTTTTTCAAACATTGTCGCGATGATTCCAAGTTGCTTTTAAAATATCAAATCCAGGTGAAAAATTCTTGGAGACCACACTCAAGCCTAGAAAAAAAAAAGAAAATTCGTCGCCGTGTGTTTACGTCCTCTACAAAACGTGCCATCAGGAAATTTCACGTCTAGTCGTGCAGTGACAGAACGAAATGTACCAAAAAGTGTATTTGGCGCGCGTGCAGAGTTGTTGTTTTGGATATTTCTTGGCTTCACACTACAAGCTAAGTTAGTTTCAAGTAAGCACTTGATTCAAGTGCACTTGAAAATCTCAAGTCGGACTTTAGAAAACTTGGCTTCATACCTGGTGACAAAGTATACACTTGAAGCACAAGCTGTCAATCATCTTTCGCGGTAAATTCAGAAATGCGATTGCTCGCCGGAAAATCATGGAGCCTTCGCAACGGAAAAACGTTTTATGTGAAATTTTGTCTTAAATTTTAACTCAGAGAGTTTTAACATTACAGGAAATGCATAGGTACTTCATTGTTTACGAGTACTTGACGACAACTCAAAAGAAAAGGCGACATCTTCTGTATTTGTCGAGAATGGTTCAGCAACGTGGTTTTCGGCAAACAAATCGCCACAGGGTTTGGGCATGGCCTCGTCCACAAAATTGGTTTAGACTGCTTTTAGCTAACCGCGACATGGAACTGCTTTGGAAAATGCATTTCCGCGTGACTCGTCCAACGTTCAACGCTTTGTGTGATTTCGTACGCGGAGTCCTCAAACTGCGAGGCGTATCTCCAGCCATCCATTTTGATTTTTTTGGATTGATTTTAGTTTACGGCAAAATGTTTATCTGTCGTGGCACCACAGCAAGTGGCTTTCAGTTGGTTTCCCTTTTCCTATTGGTCAAGTACGTTCTCAAGTGTGGTGTTGGCCATACTTGGCGGCGTACTTCGGCTTCTTTGAACTACGAACGTTTCCATGGTCACTAAGTAAAGTTCAAGTTGGTAGGTTTTACCCCTTCACACTGAAAGTAGGTTCCAAGTGCACTTAGCTTATACTTACAAGCTCTAGTGTGAAGCCAACTAAGAGCTTTTTGGACGTTCTCGTAGCCATCGTCGTCGTCGTTGCTAAAGCTTCCGGCTATTTACAATGCATCTGAGAAGAACTTTGGAAGTTGTACACACAAATATCAGTGACTGACTGACCTGTCTCATTTTAGCTTTGTCGTTTTTCTCTCTGTCTGCTCTCTTCTTTTGGTCATCCAACTGGAAAAGAAACGCGAGATTAAACAATTAAATCATATCTTTAGAGCGGTTTTCATTTGAGTGTCGTAAAAACAAAACCAAAGTAATTACTCTAGCCAATCACAACAGACGCAAACAGCGTAATGAACCAATCAGAAATCGAATCAAATACATGTAACCGGCGCTAAGCGCGGGAAAACGCGTGCAAGCAAGGCACGATTGGTTTTGGTTTTGCCGCTGATTGGTTGAGAACGTGGTGCGCGCTTTGCTGGCCAATCACAGAGCGAAGTAAAGCAAAACCACAGCAAACGTGAATTAGATGACTACCAAACTTTAAAACTGGCCAGCTATGACCTGCAGCAACGCAAAATGAGTGTCAGTCTGCATTAAATTTGTTGTCGGAATTATTACTACATGTAGACGGTATTTTACCTCGTACTGAAGTTCCTTCTTGTCTTGCTCATACATCTCTGCCGTCTTCAGGAGCATTTCATTCTGTGTGAAGATGAAAAACTATTCAGATCGAAACCGTACTGCTGCCTCTGTCTTTATTCTATCACGACTGTTGAATGTGGAACGGCGACCATAACTTTAGTCAAATACCTTTTGCGTAAGGGCCTTTAATCTCCTTTCAAGCTTCTGGATATCTCTAAAATAAAAATTAAAATTAAAAAGCAAACAAACAAACAATGTCCGATCAGTTATTCTCACGACTTTACGTCTGAAAAGCATAAGATGAACACCCCTGTTCCCCCCTCCAAAAAAGAACAATAACAAACCACAAAAGTAGCCCAGTACCCGACACTACACTATATGCACGAAAATGCGTCCGTAAAACAAACGATCCCAGAATTTTTTCTACACCGATTGAAGGAATTTTTATAACGTTTTGAACCATCCCATCATTAACAAATGGAACACTCAGATTAAACTCGAGTGACAAGAACAAGACTCGCGTTTGCGTGAACAATTTAGTTAAGTCTGTAAATATGGCAACCGGGCAACTGTTGTTTCTGGAGAAATCCAATTTTCAATTAAATAACAGTTGTTTACCTGTCTTTCTCTTCGACTGTTGACTTGAGGTTGGCGATAACCTTAAATAAATAAATAAATGAAAAAGTTAAGTGAGCAGGAGTCAGACACCGTCTTGCGAGAGCTGCCATGGAAACTTGCACAGTTTGACATCACTTACGCCATTTGCTTGGCTGTTTTCCTTCTCCAACTCCAAAAGATGAGCCCTGAAAATCCCCTCTGTGAAAGATAAACAATAAAAGCTCGAGTCAACGTTCATAAACCATAAACCAATTCGCGATTCAAGCGAGACAAGCGATGCTAGGCTACGCCAAAAATGTACTTTGAGACAGTCTAGCTGGTCATTTGGGTGACGCTTATGCATACATGCCCTATGCGACACTCGGCGCCCGAGGGAAGTGTAAACTGTGAGGCTCAGAGTTCGTGGAAATAACGCTTTAAAACTTATGCGTGACACATGCAAGTAGGCCCAGAGCGCTGATAAACTCGCGCGTGATTGGTCAACCCATGGGGCCATTTCCAATTGGTTGGGCCCGCGCTAAATATGGACTGTTTTGCAGTGAAGATTGGAGGTAAAGGTTTTAGTACCTTTTCTTGATAAGTCATCAATGAGCGTCTGTCTCCGTCTTTGCCTCTCTTGAAGGAAATGAATCAAGTTTATCAACGTCGTGTTATCCTCGGGTGAAGTCAGCTGAAACAAAATGAGCATCTAATGAAATGATCGCTTTCCATTTGACAGAACTGGCTGGTCAAGCCGGTCAAACCGTCCAGTCTGTAAATCGAATGCTTCATTTTGAAGGGATGGTGCTGCGAAGTCTTGAGAAATGATCACCTCGAAACCGGTACGCGTTATTTTGAATAAAGTTGAAGGACTAGGATTCCGATAACACTTATCCTTCAAATTAGGGACCATGAAACCCAATCTTTTGTCTTTGAGGAAAAAATAAAAAAAACAAAAACAAAAACAAAAAAACAGAGAGGATGGACCAAATCTCAAAAGTATTCTTTAAAGATCCACCCCCCTCCCCCACCACCACCACCACCAAAAAAAAAAAAATCTCCGACCATCAAATGTTGCCAAAGAAAAGTTTTTCAGCTCTAGGTGATAATAGAGATAGATAGTTGAGAGGTTGCGCGAAAAACTCCTCGCTCCACTCCAGTCGCGCTACGCTGTGAGCGCACCCTCTCGACTAACCAGAAAGGGACTGCTTGCAGTCTAAGGTGATAATCGAACTTCTAACTTGTTCATTAATTAGGTTGCTTCCTTGTGTGTCTACCAGCATCATACACTCACCTGAAACATTGGGAAAGGTGGTCCCATGGTGTGGAGAGGTTTGGCTACGATCACATTTTCACTGTTATCTGCAAACAAGGCGATACTACTATACGTATTAAAGAACTTGTGTCGCCTGCTTAAAAATAGTACCAAGTTGCAGCAGGAGGTATGTATCTCTCTGCCCAACCAATGAAAGATTCGTTGCAGGTAGCCTCAATTATTGCGAAAAGGAGAATCCGCTTTTGTAAACACGGAAGACGTTTACAGTCAAATATCGGGTATACAAATTTGTTCTTTATTTTCAATAACTACAAAAGTCAAAATGCATAAAATTAGGTCATTCCATAGCAAAAATTCAACAAATGGCACTCTTATTATTGTATTGCATGAAATACTTCAATTGATTTCAAAGAATTTAATCAGAGACGAGATTTTAAGTAAGGTAAAATCTTTATATAGACACGGTGTTTCCTTCAGGACTATACAATATTTAATTTAAATAAATCTACCTCACTAAATTAATGTTGTAAATAACTACTACAATAAGAGAAATGATAAAAACCTGCTTTACAAGGAAGCCGTGTATAAAAACAAAATAACATTAAATTTTATAAAAGACTACTATCAAAATCATAATTCTTCAACTTAGATTTAAATTCATTAAGAGACAGCGACTGTTGAATATTCAAGAGCAGACTATTCCACAGTACAACTCCGGTCAACTGCAAGACAGACTTCTTTTACGATAATTAGTGCGGGGCTGTGGGATAGCAAGTGTACCATCACTATCTCTTAGGTCTTAAGTCTTTGGTCTACGTAAAACTATACACAGCCATTCTACCAAAATTCTTGTAAACCATGATACTTACATGCATGTTAAGACTGTCATAGATATTTCTTCAAAAAAACTACACAGTTGCACCCCGTCTTACGACCACCTAATAATCTCGTTATTACTGACATGTCGTTTAAGGCCCAGAAAAACAGGCAACATTTTCTTGCAGCTTGTCGCACAACAATTGTTGCCTTGCAAGCTGCAAGAAAATATTGCCCGTATTACTTGGCCTTTAGGCCTAAACAAAACTCAGGTGCAGTCACTTTCTCAGTCTTATCTGAAAGTCCCTGTTAGGAAAAGATGGTGATTGTAACAAGAAGTCTATTGTTTTTTTCTGTACACCAACATACCTTCCCCATTTTCCTCCACATGGGCTAAAACTTCCTTGTACATTTGATTAGCTAAGAAAACAAAAGGTGCATGTTACACAAGGAGAAAAGAAGAATTTGAATATACCGAGCAAATGTAAGAAAAAGTTCAGGAGTTCAGCTTGCGGTCAATGATAGCAAGTTGGCAGTGTTAAAATGTACTGACTATTTTGTTTTATCAACAGAGTTGATAAGGTAATTGAATCTTGAATCTCTTAACAGTGGCCAATTTATCTAATTCTTTTTAGCGTATCTTGTTACAATAGCAAAAGCACAGCAAATATCACCTCTTCTTCTTCCAGGTGTCAGTCCAGTATCAAATCTGTACAGACAGAAAAACAACATGTCTAACAACACAAGCTCTCTAATGGAAAATGACATTGCAGAGATACACTTGAAGTATGCCAGTTAGCATCAATACCATTTCCCTGTATTACAATTCAGAGCATACTGAAAGTAATCAGACCTTTGGGAAAAGGAAAACCAATAACATACACAGACACACATTTTTTTTCCTGAACAGGAGAAGTAAAGGGGAGTAGAAGGAGAAGGTAAGCTGGACAAACACTTCAAAGTGTCTCCTGGACAGGCAAAGTATGCATAACTGGGGGAGGGTATTTTGACCAAAACTGTAGCCAACCATGTGTCACATTCAAAACATAACAAGAAACAAGGAAACCAAAAAAACGTAATTCAGCTACATGCAGAAGAATATGAGCAAGAGGTCCAAGGGGACGTGCAGCGAGTAATGGGGAAGGAGATGCTAATAGCAGGGTTGGATCAGGAGACAAGTCATACATTACTACTGATGAGTAGTTAGGGATGGACCATTAGATTAAACTGGAGAGGAGTGAAAAATTTTCGGTGCATGAATTTTTTTTTGAAACCCACTTGTCTGCAGGAATTTTTTTCCCTCTGCGTGAATTTTGCTTTTTGGTACCACTGCTTGCAGGATTTTTTTTTAGACAAGTTAACCTTGCAGGACTTTTTTGGGGGAATTGTCACCCCCTCTCTGGTTTTTTCTAATGGTTCGTCCCTTAGTGCAGACACCGTTGACCAACAGTCCAGCTTATTATGAGAAGACACACATTAAATTTCATAACTGACTGAATATGACATAAAATATTACATAAATTCAGCTACAGTCAGAGGGGAAACAAGTAAATATGTTTGGTTTACAATACCTGACAGACTGAGGTCTGGCTATAACTACATCTTGGGTAACCTCAGCAAATTTCATGACATGCTAAAGGGATTAGAGAAAGTTTTCAGTTGTAGTAAACAAACCATGGTGACTTCAATTTTTGTTTGTTTTTGTAATTTATACACACTGACATCTTACCACACTCTCGTCATAGTCATCAGCATTGGGGTTTAAACAAACAACCATTCGGACCTGAAAAATAGAAATAAAATAGTTGAACTGTAGTGAGTAGGAAGAAGAGAGACCCTCGGAACGAGGATGAGTTTGGTGAAATGCCAAGGAAAAAATAATTAAAACAAAATTTTGTCAACAAACCTTTCCTTCACCATCAAAAAAATTCTTAAAAAGATGTGTCAATTTGGTGTCTCTGTAAGGAACAATCTGAAAAAAAAGATAATAAAGAAGTTGAAAAAGAAAAAACTTGGTCAACCAGTAATAAAAAATATTCATTAATTAAAAGCTGTGCCCCAAAAATGTTTCTAATTCTTTTCCCATCGAATTTCCATGATTTTTTTCCCTGGAAAAATGGAAAGTTTTAAAACTGCCTGATTCATCATCTATCTACTTTTCTCATTTGACAATAAATATTCACTATGGATACACTCTCGCAATTCTAACATCCTGCAAAAATACCTTTTAACATGTAAGAAATTTTACAAAAGCCCAGTCGCTACTGAGAGCATGCAACATAAAAAAAAGCATTTTTTTGGATGCTGACAAAAGGCTAACGCTTGAAACATCACCACTCAAATCTCTTTACAGTGGCCAAATTGCCTTATCAACTCTGCTGATAAAACCAAACATTCATTTTAAGGATGGCCTTACATGTATGTACACCCAAACTTTACAAAAAAACAAACCAAAAAAAAAAAAAAAAAAACCAGGGACAGAAGGCCTTTGGAGAAATACCACTTTCAGCATCATTCCCTTGTCCAAAAAAAAAAATGCAGAAGGACACAGATCAAAATTTATACCTTTGGAGAGATGCCATTTTCCGCATTTCCTTGGTTCTCCCTGAGAACCTCCATGCAAGTTCTTAAGGTCATCAAAGATGCATTGATGTTGCCTAAAGTAAAATAAAATGCAAAAAAAAAAAACAAACAAAAACAGCAAGGTTATAAGTCAAGCAACTTACCATACAAAATTTATATTTAGTGACTATAATTAACAAGCCATATTCAGTGGGCCTCCAAATTTTGACGAAATACATACAGTGCATGGGAGGGGGGGGGGGGGAAATGACCAAGGACAGCCACTTTTCAATAATGTTATATTAAACAATTCTTAATGGCTACTAGTTAAGGTGACCAATTCCTATTTACCTGCTTCTCTTAATCTGTCTCCACCAGCTTTTGTTCTGCTTGTTCTCTCTGATCCTGCCAAATCACACAAGGACAAGACAGATACTGCAATTTGATCCCTATCCTGATGGAAAAAAAAAAACAGACATCCGTGTTGATCTCATAACCTTGTCAAATAATAATTATTGACAAACCCATATTTTCTATAGACTATAAATAGCAGTTGTACAATGAGCAGTCTAACAGCCACGAAAAGACCGTAGATGGCACAATATTCTAACAGAAACAAGTAGCTGACTTCTAAAGCTGTTTGAAATTCAACCAATGAATACAAACCTCATTACCTGACTGGAAGTTCTCTCACTGTTACACTGATATTTTTCCTTTCCATTCGCTACACCAGCAGATCACCATAACTTTACCACTGAGGTTGTTATCATTACACTCTGTGACTGTCTAAGTATACAATTTATACTTGGGAAGAAAGTACAGTACCTGCAAGACCTCCTCTCCATCTGGGTCTAAAGGAGCTTGTGCCAGTTTGATGGCAAACACACTGTGGCTTCTGCTGGACTCACGATTCAGTAATGTGTTGGCAACACGCCTTTTCTTCTGACCTGTGTGGAGAGCACGTCATGTTTAGTTTGTAGCTCGCTACAAACAAAATTAAGTCTGCTAAGCTTGTATGTTGTGCTGCTAGCACTTATGAATGATACAGATGATGGATCCGAGAATTAACTCTGCAGTGTTT
The DNA here is from genome assembly GCF_977016875.1 of Pavona decussata. Lineage (NCBI taxonomy): Eukaryota > Metazoa > Cnidaria > Anthozoa > Scleractinia > Agariciidae > Pavona > Pavona decussata. The sequence goes on from NW_028145601.1 coordinate 334,407, forward strand.
GCTGTACTACTACAGTGTGTATATGAACCCATGGATTTCCCACTTACAGCTGTAGCATTAGCCCTAGAAAGGATATTGGGAGACCAGACAAGACAAAGAAAAAGTCTTTGACCTTTTTTTCTTTGCCTCATATGGGCTCCCAATTCCTTACTACGGCTAATGCTCAGTGGAAAATTCATGGGATTCACATCCATGTAGCACTACAATATACAACTGTAGAGTTGACTCTCAATTCATCATTTTGTCGTCTTTTAGTCATTTTCAAACTGTTAGCAGGCAGTTATCTTCACTCTACATGTACAAAAGGATTGTTTGAAGATTTAACCTTTTGTGGACTGATTTTCACAGACTAAAACAAACGGATTGATATGCTGTTCTGTCATACAAAATTAAAGATCTTGTTTTCAAAATCTGGCAAAAGAAAGACCAAAGTCTGGCTGTGCTCAGTCTTGGGGAAAAGAAATAACTGCTTGTTGTAAAGAAGTTTGTTGCGAAAGAATGATAAAAATTATCATTCTTTCGCCACAAACTTCTCTTCAACAGAGCAATAATTTCTTTTCCCCAAGACTAAGCACAGCCAGACCTTGGAACCTTGGAACCCCAAGGCTAAATTCTGAGTGTACTTGGAGCCAGTAAAACGTATTTTCTGACCTTTCCAAAAGATGCTGTAAGCTTCCTCTGTACTTTTGACTTCAACCTCTGTCACACCACTAACGTACATGTTGCGATTGTTATCCTCTCTTAGATTCTTTGATGCTGGTGGTCTGAGAAGTAACCACAGTAAAAGATCAAATGGATGCTGCTATGCATCTTTATAATATGTGTAGATACATGTATATATTTGTTTTCTCCAGAAGAGTAATCACATGCGAGAAGTCTTAAAGATGGTGTACATCTCAGAATGGTCCAAGGAACTCTCGACTGATTGCTTAAGTATGGTGCCTACGGTAATTTAAAGGTATTTCTGCACAGTTTGTGAGTAAGCGGGAAGAGAAGATTTTAGCAAGGGCTATTGAAATCCAAAAGTAATTACACAATTTTCAGAGACAATAATTATTAAGCTTCAAATTAGAGAAAAATGCCATACATTGTTGTATTTTAAAACTTTTAGAATCAAATCATTGATAAATTCATGATTACTCCCAATTTTGTTTTTGGATTTCAATAGGCCTTGCATAGATCTGCTTTTCCCACATAAGCACAAATGGTGCAAATACCTCTAACAAGTGGCTTCTTAAGAGGGTTGGTCAGACAATATAATGATAGTGCCAGCCAGATGCAGCTTCTTTTTAACTGACGTCCTAATTCACAGCAGATGCAATTTAAAGTGGACATGTACTGTCTGCAGCCCCGCCACTCAGCTAACCCTTGATAGGTTTAATACATTATTGGGAAAAAAACAACGCAAAATTTGGTAACAGTAATTAAAAATGTAAAGCCATTTTAACCCCCTTCGTTACTTAATAAATAAATTAATTAATTGGTATGTTTGCTAATGTAATTTTGCGGTTCTTACAGTGCATGTTCATGTAGGTTTCTTTCTGTTCCTACACCACAGCATCTCCTTGTTTCTTTCTTTTCATTATGATCATTATTTCAATAATTGCTATCATTTTATTGTCATTATTTGTAGATGCGATAAAAACAGATTAAATTAAATTACGAGAAGTGGTCACTCTAAGAGGATATACTTTTGATTCATAAATTCTGATGAATGAAGTTTTCAACTTACTTCGGACAGATGGGATCCACTGGAGTCTCATCGAGTAGATCATAAATATAGTTGTTATAAATTTCAAAATAAGAAACAAACACTGCATAGCTGTTGTCCTCATCCACCTGCAAACAGACCATTTGCAATAATGATCAAAAGATCCATGGATTGAATAAAAAAGAACAGATACAGATACACACATTGACAAGTATTAATAGGAGTGACTATTGCTGGGAGCAATGGTATTGTCATTGAATGGAAATCAAGCTAAATTAGAGATGATCTAGTTCTGTTGCCAAGTTTGGGTTAGCCTATAGTCTAAAAATGTTGCACACCCTACAGTGTAAATTAATACAGAATTCAATGAAAGTAACAACTTGCTATTTCCACTCACCTCATTCACAACCCCCATTTCAGGGACTCTTATCACATCTGCAAATTCATTATCAGCATTCCTGCATAATAGAAAATTACACATGTATACGCAAATAATGTGAGATTAAAACTGTCAAGGATCATCAGCATCTACAGACTACAAGCAGCCCCTCCTTTTCCACAGAGAAACTGTAGTTCTAGACAAGCAGCAAAACGTGACTACAGATGAAACGACTGCCCAGTGTAAAAAGCTCAGTGTGATGCACCTCCCTCCACCTCCCTCGAAATGCTTTGTAGTTACACTGTACTACAAGTGGCAAGACAACAAGAGCACTAGGCAGAAAGAGCCAAATACAAAAGGGGTCTTGCAAAAAAGTAAATGTTGACTAAGCAGCAAATCATTGTCTACAGGTAGGCAGCAAATTGCCCGCTGATGGTACATTTTTAAGGAGGCTGGTAATGGACAGTTGAGTATCTACAAATGTTCCACTATGAAAGGGACTCCAGAGCAAATAACTGCTTTACAATATACATGCTTCCATTTAAACTTTTCTAGCTGACGCTATAAATACTTAACAACTGCATCGCTTAGTGGAGGTTGAGTGCCTGGAAAGTCCAAGGGCTTCCATTTTTGGCAGCCAGCCCCTAGACTGAATAACACCCCCCATGGCTGCCACAACACTGCAACCCGGCCATGAGCCCCCACGCACAAGAGACAAAAAATCAGTGGAAAAATCAGTGGAAAGAAAGAGAAAAAAGGGAACGGAGGGGGGGAGAGAGAGCTAGATGACGACTGCTCTCAGCCACGCTGGCTGAGAGAACTCCACGCACTGCCAGACCTACGCCACACAAGCGAAACGCCACACTATTGCGCATGCGCTTCCAAACTGACCTCTGACTGCGGGTCCTGTTGGTGCTCTTTGTTGTTAACTCCTTTAAATTGCATTTAAATACATTATACCCAAGATGGAACATTCAATGTACCTATTTCTTGAACCTGGTGTGGGAGGTGGTGCCTGCAGAGCTGTCTCTCTTTCACGTCTCTCCTTTTCAAGCTTTGCCTCGTGTTCACCTTGTATTTCAATGCCATTTGCTTTGTCTGGTTTAAAGACCTAACAAGATTAGAAGCAATGACACAGATGGATAAATCAACCACAAACAACTGCGTATGATTATTGCTCACTTGCACAAAAAATCAAATGACTTTTCAAATTATTGTAGGATTGTACTTAGAAATCAGTATTATTCACCAACAATCAACAAAGTGATATAAATGTAACTCATTGGAAATCTCTTTTTTTTTTTGGACATTTTAGCATAAAATAAAGGTTAATGTTGGCAAGCGACAACTATTGAGCCCACATTACTATTGCGGTTTACCCTAAACACGTGACCTCATTTGGTCATCATCCGGTCGGTGGGTTTTATCTGAGGCCTTGCGGGTATATTCCCTGCCCAACTTTGCCCACAAAAGAATATTGCGTTTTCTCTGTGTCTGCGTGCCATAACATTAACTGATTGGCTTCTGCAACACAAACTAAAGAATGTAGATGCATGCATGATGATAACTGACGACCTACATATTTAGCTGATTGTAGCTCTCCAATCGTGTTGAATATAACGTCTAAACATCGAGGAAGCAAGCCACTGTCGCTAGGTGTGCCAGTCATGGTATGTGTCTTCCCAGACCCAGTGATTCCATATGCAAAGATCAAGCCTGTGACACACAATTTAAAAAAAGCAGTTCTGGTTTCAACATCTGTTTGTACATTGAATTTATTGCCAGTATTTACAAAGCACTTTTGTAAAAGCTAAAGACCTTTATTGCTGACAAAATGTATATGGATATACGAAAGGTTCTTTCAGAAAAGTAGGAATTTCTCTTACATGTAGCGCTTGGCACTCACCATTTTTTCCATGAATTAGGTCATCTACCAAAGGAAATGCTACGTTATCGAAAAGCATTTTCTGGGTTGTCTTCTCACCATAGAGCTTTTTAAAGGTATGCTGCGTCTGTAAAAGAATTGAAGAACATGCACTAGTTTGATATACACTGAGACGTAATGGTGTACTGACGATAAAACTAAACCATAGCCAAAAGTGAATACATAACTAAGAGAAGATGCTTCAGAGATTGCACACAAAGGTGCTGTTTTTACGAGAGAAATAAGCCAAGAACTTACAATATAAATGGGCCGAAATATGACATTTAGGTTGTAGCTAGGTTATGCTTACTTTGTGGCTTATCTTAACCATGGCTTAAGGTAGCTTCAGCTTAATTTCTCTCGTATAACTTGAACTAATGACTCATACTGTTACCTCTAATCTGTGGCCACACTTAAACCCTGCAGAATTCTGCAAAATAATCAAATAAATTACAAGTGAACATTAACAGGAGAACAGTTTGTTACAAGTTTACAAACATGATCGCAGTCCGTTGTGCTAGCGGTAATCAGGGCTCGAAATAACGGCCGGTCAACGGACAATGTCAGGACTGATTTGGGAGTTGACCGGTCAACCTTTCGTCTTGCCGGTCATGTTGACCGGTCACATTTGATCGTTTTGAAAATGAAATAAATTAAAATTTCCATGCTGTTCAGTTAATTCAGTTGTAGCAATCCCGGCATTGAAAACAGACATCGGGGTTCACGCACTTCCAGTCACAAAGTTAAAAATAATTTGTTTTCTAATTCACTTTTATTAGTTGATTTTCAAGTTTTGCATTTCTCCCTGCATATAAAGTAATTCCTCAGCCCAGAATAAATATAATCAAAGTACAAAAGCAAAGGAACTATACTTTATAAAACCAATAGTTATTCCAATCTTCGCAAGTTTATCTGTGTGTTTATCTTTGGCGTGCGTAATATAAACATAAAAGGTTATACAATGATAAACATCCGTGAACCTGAATCAACGTACAAACATTTTAACGTTTGCCAGATATTATTGGCCTATATAGATAACACAAAATGAAGAACATTCAAGGAAAAACTGGTTGTGATTGTCATGGAACGTGTTACAGAAAAATATATATATCTAGAGATTTGCGAGTTAAATGAAAGCCGGATGTGCGTACAGTACGTCACGGGAACCCGCGCAGCAGGCATGTGATCATATGTTGATAATCGCCAACTTCTTTGATTCTATCCTGTGTATTGCAATGTTCCCAAGTGATGTAATCAAAGTCTTCTTGTGTGAGGTAATGCCCTCGAATATCTAAAAGTACTTTACTGTTAGTGTACTTCAACAGCTCAACAACACAATGTACGGAGAGAGCTTCCTCGGTTGTGTGCCACACGCAAAAGTTTGAGATGTTTGTGTTGCTAAAAGGGAGATATTTTATAACTTTCCTGAGAAATTTCTTGGCAGTTGTCAATAAATAACATTTCCAGACTTTCAAATTTTACCATATTTCTTGAACACTTGATGTGTCTTCCGGTTCCGGCACACCCAAGTTAAAATGCCTGGTTACTAAGCTTTCCTCGATGAATCTCTTGTAATGAGGAGTATAAACATGGATTACTGGCGGAGTTTCAGGATCAAGATCTCACACCGTGATACGTACACCAGAAATCATTATATTTGGAGGCATTTACTGTGCATTTACTTATTTACAAATTTAATGTATACAATAACAATATTTAACGTACAGTACGTATTAATACACATACACTTGAAGCTTATTTTCATTTTGCTGCTGTAATTTACTTTTGTTGTTGACAATGAGTGCTTTAAAGTGCTCTAACTCTTTTGGAAATATATAACGCCAGTTTTGGTTCATGGGCCCCTGTTTTAAGAGTTATTTATTGTATATAATTTGACCGGCCAGAAACGGTACGTGAACGAGCTAAAATGAATTGGGCCGGTCATCGTGTCCAGAGACTCTCCGGAAATTATTTCGAGCCCTGGTAATATTAAACTATTATTAATACTGTAATAATTTTATACTTGGCATGTAAAGTGGGTCCTACAATTGTAAACAAAACACATTTCCAAAGGGCAAATTATCACTTGCACCATTTTTCCAGCAAGCTCTTCAAATATGCACATAGTAAACACCTCTTATGAAACTTGTTCCCAGTGATGCATTGTTCTACTCCCAGTCATTGAGACAAGGTCTACAAACTATTGCTAAGAGTAAAAACCACCTCAGTTTTGGACAAATCCCCAACTGCGGTGCTCTTTTAAAACAATCTCTGTTTGAATGTATTATTAAACTATGATTGACACAGGGTTCACACAGAACCTGGGAAAGAAAATTTGACTAGATTCTAGAAAACCCGGCCACTAAAATCTAGAACTTAAAAACCTGCTACCGCAGTCCTGCAGTCATCTAATTTGCATAGTGTTTGCCTCATTCTTTAAGCATTAATGCCCAAAATCGCATGCATTTTTCATCTGCTACGGGGCTGCCGACCGCGATAGCACTCCAGTTTAATACTTAGATCAATTACTTATTCATCTGTTGAGCGCGGTAGCATGGACCACGGGTTTCAGAGTAATGCACCTTGCGAGTGGACGGGTATTCTGAAATTGCTCCAAAAATGCTATGGCTTTTCCATGATTTTTAAAGCAATTCCATGATGAGTGAACCCTTCGACAGCATAAACGTAATAAATTATACTTAAGATATAACCGCAATATTGTTACAAGATCAGTAAAGAGCAAGGAAAAAAATACCTTTGGTGCTGTGAGTTGTAGCACTGTGTCACTGATGATTTGAACACAAGATTCTTCTTCATTATCACCAAGAGGTCGGATTCGGCAATAAACCTGCAATTTACCAGTTTCATACGCTTGGTTCGAGTTGATAGAGTTGATAGAAAATGCAAAGTTGCTTATTACCTTATGCTACCAGTAGGAGAAAAATCTCCAACCAGTAAGACCGTCCCATAAACAAAATAATTTGGTAGTGGAATGACAGGCCAAAAGTTTATGACTGCGGCCCGTAATAAAACTATTCCTCGCCTAGTTATTGCAGCTCATCTTAAGCGCCTGTAATGAGTATTTTGGCCTGTACAACTATTTACTTAGATGATGATTTCCATGATTACTTGATTATTCTATGTTGTAGTTTTTGAGGTCCTTCTAGCCGGTACGGTATTAGCGAAAGCTATACAGGAGTGAACATAAATTAAACTAAACACTAAGATTTCAGACGCAACATCGCTTTAACTAGATTCTACGAGAATCGCCCATCGTAAGATACAACTAATGTTATTTCTACGTATCACTACTTTTCCACCGAAGAACATCCGATACTCTCGTGCAACAGTGAAACCACCGAATCGGCACCGATTGCTATTGAAATCCATCAGTCTTTGCAAATGTTCACAAGTTACAAGTTCGAAGATCGTTTGTGGAAATAACGATGAAGGATGCACAGCAATCTATTCTCAGTAAATAAAAATGTCGATTCCTTTACCTCGACTGGATCCTTCAGTTTGTTGGTGGCGGGTCTCCTTGGTGTCTTGCCGCTGCGTGGGGTTTTTGTCGAACCGGGAGTTTTCGGGCTAAACGAAAAATTCAAGTCAATTTACGCCCCCAAATGATGCCAGTAGGCTAAACAAATTTTCAGTACTTACATTGGCCTCATGATTGCTCAACACAGATGTTTTTCACCATAGAAAGTTAGCGAAATATTTCAGATCAACAACTCTAAAATCAAAATGTCCGTCGAAGAATTCTTGAATCAAACCGCCTTGTCAGCCCTGGTTTGAACCGACCAATCAGAGAACAGCATGACTTCATGGTGTTCTTAAAACGCATGCTCATTTGAATAACCGCTGTGTACCATGTGGGTGACCTGCCGTCTCGGCCGTCTTGCCCGGCCCGTTGAACCAAAAAAAACACACTGTGGTATTTTCCTGGGGGTATTTTATGGTTTCTAGATCTGTATCGGTAACGTATACAATCTCTTACAAAGAATTTTCGTTCCCCTTGACGTGCGCAGAAAGGAACGAAGTTTCGAAGTACGTGATTGGTAACGTACGTAAAAGGGTGAAACCCCTCTCCAACCCTCTGGTTGTATCGCCTTTACAGGCCCGTAGCAGGGGGAGGGGCAGGAGGGGCTTGAGCCCCCCTAGATTTTTTGGAAGTCAAAAAACAATGTGCCAAAAATGATAATTAAAACAGATTAATGTCCACTGATCAATCAGTCTTGAACTCTGATGCTGCAAGTGTCTTTTTACAACCTTCAATAATTTGTTTACTACCTATCAGTTTCTTTCGCTAACAGTTTGTTTTTATATACAACGGCAACGAAGGCACTTCTACCTTGTGAATCGGAAATAAGAACCAAAATGGATCGAAATCAACCAATCACAAACCTTGAAAGCTGTTGAAATGATCTACTTGTTTTTCAAGACATCCGCTCATTGATAGCAATATAAATGCCCTTAGTTTATGACAGTTTAGTATTCGCGCGTTGTCGAAAGCCACACAAATATGTCCTCTCGAGAGCAAAATTTTCCTGCAGACGGATTTTCACTGCCCAATTCCAAATTTAAAAAGAGAAAGAAAAGCTTGTCCTTGTTTGTTTACGTCCTCCTTCAAACGTGAAATTAGGAAATTTCACGTGGTAGTCCGCGAAAAAAAAACAGCAAAAAAATGTACCAAAAAGTGTGACGCAGGTGCAAAGTTGTTGATTTGCTTACTAAATCTACTCACTTTTTTTATGTTCTCGTTGTATCTTAAACTCCCTAATCTGTCTGTTTTTTGGGGTGACGGACTGGGAGGGGGGTGGGGGGTGGAGAAGAATAGTATTTTTTAACCATTTTGCTCAGCCCCCCTAGTTATTTTAGCCTTGCTACGGGTCTGTTTTACCTTTGCAAAAAATTTCTTCCCATAGCCTAAAGTTCTCATGACAACCTGCCTCGTTACTTGGAATGAAGCAAGCTTTTACCATTTTTCTGGGAACTTTATGGCAGTTCGATTGATTGATGATGCGTGTAAAACTGACAAAGGTGGTACAAACGATACTCTTCGGCGCAAACGATGCAGAAGATTCTTCCAGGCAATGTGGTGTGTCGAATGTATTGGCCAATTTTTGAGGTTGACCAGTGGACGGGGTCGAGTTGCAAATTTTATCAAATTGATAAATAGGCCTTATATATTACGGTTTTCGACGCCATTTTGACGAGTAAGAAAACAGGCTTGGCCTTATCACGGTTTCCGACGCCATTTTGACGAGTAGGCAAACACGTCTGAAATAACAGTGTTTGTATGGAAATCCGATGTCAAATAATTTTCATAAAACATCGCTTCTGAAAAATTCATGAATTGGAAACTTTTAGCACTAGGAAAAGGATTTTAGAAAAAAAATTGGAGGGATGTAGCTGTGCCAGAAAGCGTCCAGTCTTGTTTTTAACTTTCCATACGTTTGTCTGTATAGCCGGCTGACCAGCCGTGAACTGCTACTAAAAATAGTTCGCGGGAAAAAAAATACAGTAGGCAAATAGGCAAACAGACTTGAAATAACAGTGTTTGTATGGAAATCCGATGTCGATTAACTTTCATAAAACATCGCTTCAGAAAAATTCATGAATTGGAAACTTTTGGCCCTAGGAAAAGGATTTTAAGAAAAAAAATTGGAAGGATGTAGCTGTGCCAGAAAGCGTTCAGTCGTGCTTTGAACTTTCCATACATTTGTCTGTATTTTTTGCCGCGAACTATTTTTAGTAGCAGTTCATGGCTGGTTCGCTATGCAGACAAAACACAACTGGACGCTTTCTGTCACAGCTACAGCCCTTCATTTTTTTTTCTTAAAATCCTTTTCCTAGTGCCAAAAAATTCCGATTCATGAATTTTTACAGAAGCGATGTTTTATGAAAATTATTTGTCATCGGATTTCATACAAACACTTATTGCAAGCCTGTTTGCCTACTCATCAAAATGGCGTCGAAAACCGTGGTATTACGGTGGCCCACAATGGACATGCTGCAAATTTAAAAAAGTTGCTGCAAATTTATAAAGGTTGCTGCAAATTTATAAAAGTTGCTGTAAATTTAAAAAAGGCTGCTGCAAATAGGTCTTATCACGGTTTTCGACGCCATTTTGGCGATAGGCAAACAGGCTTAAAAAAACAGTGTTTGTATGGAAATCCGATGTCAACTAATTTTCATAAAACATCGCTTCTGAAAAAGTTCATCAATTGGAAACTTTTGGCACTAGGAAAAGGATTTTAAGACCAAAATTGGAGGGATGTAGCTGTGACAGAAAGCGTCCAGTCGTGTTTTGAACTTTCCATGCATTTGTCTGTATAGCGAACCAGCCGTGAACTGCTACTAAAAATAGTTCGCGGGAAAAAATACAGGGAAATGTATGGAAAGTTCAAAACACGACAGGACGCTTTCTGTCACAGCTACATCCCTCCAATTTTCTCTAAAAACCCTTTTCCTAGTGCCAAAGGTTTCCAATTCATTATTTTTTCAGAAGCGATGTTTTATGAAAATTATTTGACATCGGATTTCCATACAAACACTGTTATTTCAAGTAATATGTCAAAAACGAGGGCGAGTGCTTTATCACGGGTTCCAAATACTGAGAAACAGATGAAAGCACGAGGCCGCAGGCCGAGTGCTTTCATCTGTTTCGAGGTATTTGGAACCCGTGATAAAGCACGAAGCCCGAGTTTTTGACATGTCTTCTCAAATGAAACAATAAGAAATTAATCTCATTAAAATGCAAATGTTTGATCTCAGACATACATCCTCTCTTGTCTCAGATGAAAAACATGTTTCATCTCAGATGAAAACCTGGTGGTGTTTCATCTGGTGTTTCATTGGGGTATCAAGATTCATCCACCTGACCGAAATGGAGGTCATTTATTGGCTTTTGACTGCATGAATTATTAATGAGTTTGAGAAGCCTGTTTGCCTACCCGTCAAAATGGCGTCGAAAACCGTGATAAGGCCTATTTATAAAGGTTGCTGCACATTTATGAAAGTTGCTGCAAATTTAAAAAAGGCTGCTACAAATTTATAAAGGTTGCTGCAAATTTAAAAAAAGGCTGCTGCAAATTTATAAAAGTTGCTGCAAATTTATAAAAGCTGCTGCAAATTTATACAGTCGAACCCACCTCTCGCCTCTCATTAGCGACCACTTGTCCAAAATACAAAACGTTTTCAAGTCAAATCACTATAGATGGAACCTCTCTAGGCGACCACCTCTCGTAAGCGACCACTTTTAGAGACGATGGTTTAAAATTTTCAATTGTTTTTAACCTCCCGTAGGCGACCACTTGACACACTGAAATAAACTTTTTTAATCAGGTTGAATCCCTTGTAGGAAAGAAACTCTCTTATCTTCGACCGGTGATGACTCTCTCAACCTTGTATTACTCAACAGAAAAATTGTGGCGATAGAGAACGTCAACTGGATATGTAACAAACAAACAAACGCGAAAGTTGTAGATGTTGTACGCTTGAAATGTAACATCGCAAAAATGCCGTTTACTGTTTGCTCCTAAATCAAGCAGTCTAAAGAAAAGTTGTTATTTTGGGTTTCGATAAGCACTGGCAATTACTATAATATGTAAATTACCCGAAATTTAGACCCCCTGTGGTCTGACCTCTGGTAAGCGACCACCTTCCTGGTTGCTTACGGGAGGTTCGACTGTATGTATAAATCAGGAGTATAAATATATTTTTCGTTCGAATTCGCACGGCTTAGCTCGGCTCGGCCCAACAAATTTATTAACCTCGCTTCGTGAGGAAAAAGTCTCTCATCATTGTTTCCTACCCTTCAAATACCATAAACATACTTGCATTAGCGCCCGGGGCGCTTTTTTAATTTTCTGGGTCGAGATGGGGGCGCCTGTTTCGTTTTTCAAATTTCGGCCCCAGACTAATATTGACCTTATTTCAAGTGAACACAAACCGTAACAAAAAAGTAAGAAAACTGAAACGAATCTGTAAGGAGAAACACAAAGTTTCACGAGGAACTTACTAAATTGAAGGACCTATACACTCACATGGATATTTCCCTCGAAGAAATGAGAAGAAAAGCTGTAAGACTTTAATGGTCTAAGATTTGTACTGTTTGGTTTATTCATTTAAGATGCCTGTACTGCATACCCGTACCGTATATTCCAGCTTTGTTTTTCTTTTCCTTGGGGAGGGGCGGGGGACGCTTATTTGAAGGGGCCCTTCTTTAATATTTTTAGCCTCAAGGGGGGCGCTAATTCTAGCATTTACGGTATCCCGTTTGTGTCAGCTACGATTTAGAAGAAACCCGCTGAGCTGAAAACCAATATATTTGGCATTTTTATGTAGATCACAGAAAAAAAAAAGAGAAGAATTTTGAGAGTTCATGTGGTTTCCGCGTCCATAACTTTTTTGCTATTAATCTAAAGAGCACCAAACTTGGTCAAATGTTTAATCTTAACGTGTTCTTTCATATGGTGGTGTTAAGTTGTCAATGGGATAAAATTTGCGACTCGACCCAGTTCCCTGCTCAACCCCGAAATCACGGCAAAGCGCCAGCCTTAGATGTATGGAGGATATTACATGACCGTGCGGAGATATGGAATTTATCTTCGAGTGCTGAAAAATATTTTGCGAGTAAGCGCAGCGAACGAGTGAAATATTTTTCAACACGAGAAGAGAAATTTCGTATCTCCAAGCGGTCATGTAATGTTCTCTTTATTATATAAACACCAATGAAATACCAAATCGATTTGCAAAAGGCGCGATTTGTCATGTAACCGTAGCAGAGGTGATCTTTTCACGTGTGAAGATAACATGTTATTTTTACGTGTGAAGATATCATGTTTTCGCGCGAAAGCTCACCTGGTTTTTAATTAGTGACATTGGTGTTTATATAATAAAGGCAGTTATGTGAACCGCCACTCTAAATATATCAATAAAATTGGGTGTTCTTAGACCAGTAAGCACTTTTCTCAGGCTTATTATTTTAGTTGGGTCAATCTGATCTCCCTTTTCATTCCGGTATCTCTATAAGTGGGCTTTTTTTTTACCGGCTGTCCTAACGGGATACTTGGCAGCTGTCTTCGTCACATCATGGGGTAGAGCCGTCAGCCGAAGACTTTTAGGCACTATTTCGGCGTGATGTTCTCTCAGGCTATATGTTGTGCTAAATACTTTCGAGGACACAGAGGACACCACTGATTGTAAACTGAGTAGACTCCAAACCATGTAGCCCTTTATGGACAAGCTTTCATCTACATGCGATACCTTTGGTCCTACCATCAGCGCAAGGAAAACGGAAGTCACGCACCAGCCCGCCCTTCGCGCAGTGTACGGTTGAACCAACAATCACATTAGGCCTTATCACGGTTTTCGACGCCATTTTGACGGGTAGGCAAACAGGCTTAAAAAAACAGTGTTTGTATGGAAATCCGATGTCAAATAATTTTCATAAAACATCGCTTCTGAAAAAGTTCATCAATTGGAAACTTTTGGCACTAGAAAAAGGATTTTAAGAACAAAATTTGAGGGATGTAGCTGTGACAGAAAGCGTCCAGTCGTGTTTGGAACTTTCCATGCATTTGTCTGTATAGCGAACCAGCCGTGAACCGCTGCTAAAAATAGTTCGCGGTAAAAAATACAGGGAAATGTATGTAAAGTTCAAAACACGACTGGACGCTTTCTGTCACAGCTTCATCCCTCAAATTTTTTTCTTAAAACCCTTTTCCTATTGCCAAAAGTTTACAATTTATGAATTTTTCAGAAGCGATATTTTATTATATATTTCGAGCGTTATTCCTTCGTCAGAGCGATTGACTAAGGCTAGGAACGTCAGCTCTCGAATCTATTTATGGTGGCCAAATCCAACATTTTTCTCTACTCCCCTAACGAGGCAGCATCTCAGTTTCTTAAGAAACTAACCCCCGGGTTACTCACAGTCAAGGGTTAGACTCTTCAGGTATGCAGTGGACCAACTTACATACCTTACACAGGTTTTTCCTCTAGTGTCAAGTATTTCTCACACCAGAGCGCTCCGCCATTCTTGGTGTTACTTTCCAGGGTCCAGTTGTTAAAAGCCCGATTAAACTAATCCTGGGCTAACATGAACTTTGATTCGAGTTTAATTGCTAATCAACAATGATTTTTCCAAAAAATTTTTCCTCTTCAGTTTTGACTTCCACTCTTCTTTGCCATCAGCTAACTATTAGCTTTTAAAGATATCTTAACCAGCGAGATGATAACTTCGGTTAACTTTTAATCGGGGATTGGCCTTAATCGGCTTTCGAACAACCTGGCCCAGGAAGATTGCCGATTTACTACACATGTACGCAATAAGTTAATTAAAGCTAACAAATGTCTTTATATACTGAGATCCTTTAAGGAAGGAGGGTTATACTCAGGAAGAATTAAACTATCTGTTTCAAAGTCTAGTTATCCCTAATTTGACCTATGGTCTATCGGTCTACGGTGCTGTTAATGCAGAGCTTACGACTGTACAGTGTTTCCTGGACCGGTGTCACAAGCGGAGATACATATCTAAAGCAGTTAACATTTATGATCTATTTGAAAAACAAGACAGGAAAAATTTCGATCGACTGAAGTGTTCCTATAATCGCCTAATTTTTAAATATGTCCTAGCTTTGTGATTTTATATTTTTTAATATGATTTTGTGCTGTGATTTTTAAACTGTTTTGTAACATAAGATATGTAGTTTTCATCTTATGATTTAATAAAGACTATTATATTATATTATTACTATTATTATTATTATTATTATTATTAATATTATTATTATTATTATTATTATTATTATTATTATTATTATTATTATTATTATTATTATTATTATTATTATACCTAGGCAGCTCTCTCTCCAGAGCTGTCCTCGTTGACGAACAAGTCCGCCAATTGCCGCCGGAATTCAACTAAAGCCAGCTTTCGACTGGCTCAGCAAAAATGCGCGGCAAAGGAAGGGACGCAGCCTCTACCCAAAGCTTAATCTTGAAAGTCTACAACGCTGATGACGCCCCAAAGACATTTAAGCTTGGGTATTCACCTGGCCCCAGTTGTTCATAGAGCGGATAACTTTATCCACTGGAAAAGTCGCTATCCAGCGGAGCAAATGTACTCCAACCAATGCTTTTGGCAAGTCTTCCACACAATCCCATTCTTAAATATAACAAATGCTTCTACTCTATTCACAAACTATAGGACTATTGTGAAAATCTTGCCCACATTTTATCTGTCGGATAGCGAACTATCCAGTGGCTAAAATTATCCGCCCTTTGAACAACTGGGGCCTGTATAATATATTTTGAATTGATAAGTGTGACGCAACATTTGATCCTGTCTCGCATTTCATCGCTTGTTCAGTTCACTCGTGGAAACAAGCGCTTCTCACTGGTCAGTAATAACGTTGACTGAGTGAAACACACTTTATTTTTATCGGATACAGTTTTTGTTTTGTTTTCAACAAACTAAAACGCATATTAGCGCCCTTTATACGGCGCATATATTACAAACGAAGTTGACTAATAAGTGTTTCTTTTTTGAAGAAATATTTACTGCGTAGTAACGTTGAAGTAATGCGTATCTTGTGACTACTGGCTGATGTAGCCTACAAGTACAACGGCCGTGCGAAAGAATACTCTAATGGATAAACTGAATTAATGTTAAACAGACAGTAATATTAGTGACGCCTCTGCCTGGATTATTTATGCGATTAACATTAAACAGTGTGGGGGAGAGGGGGTACAAACTGCACGCGTTGACTATGGCCATTCAAAACACCGCAAAACTTTGTACCTTTTCCTAAAATTTATCTGACAACAATTCGGCATCACATTTAGTTGTTCATGTAACATTATGTTTCCATGGTAACAAGTTTTGACCGCCATGCTTGACCGTTACCGGTGCCGTCGTTACCGTTACATTTTTGTACCATTTAAGCACTTCTTTATTGGTTTTGGTCATTCTTGGGTCTATATGGAGAAATCGAGAAATCCAAGATGGCGACAGTGAAGATATCATGACGTAGATTCCACGTCGTACTATTTACTCTGTAGGTTTCAATGTTCTTCAAGTTACAAAAGGGTTTGTGCTACCCCCACCCACCCCTTCCCCCATCTTCCCTACCACCAGGCTCAGGAACTTCAAAAACGAACCGCTGCTGAATAAGGGGGACTTTTTACCTATGTCTCCAGGCAGGTTTATGCTAGTTTTCTCCATTCTTCGCCAATAATTTGCCTGGATAATTTTCAACCGTTTTTTTGCCTTTTCCATCGTGCTTTGCACGTGGCTCGCCAGGAACAACGGGCAAATGAGGTTTTACCTCGGGCTGGACGAGAAGGGCGTTATAGCGAGGATTGAACCTTGAGGAATTCTGGGTATCGTTACACTGTGCAGTGAACTCTTGTGGAAAAGAAGATGTGGAACCGCGACGCGACTGCGAGGACACTTGCTGCGTGAAACCTGGGGCGAAGCTTTTGAACGTCCCTGAAGGGAACTGGGTATAGGAGACGGGAATTACTCGCGCACGAACGGCATTTGGTGTATTTTGTTCGTAGCTACCGTGTTGACCTGTGAAATGATGATAGGTGTTATTGTAGTGGTTTGTTCCGTTATGGTTTTGCTGGAACATGTTCACCGCGTTGCTATGGCAATTAGAACTTGTTTGCAGTTGCTGCGGAGACTGTTCCGAGTGAGATGGATTCCAAAACGAGATTGGCAAGTTCCTTTGAGACATCGGCAGGACTGGCCTTCCTGGAGAGGAAATATAATAATTTTATTAATAAAAAAAAACAGTGATAAGTCAGTATTGCGGTATTCATGAATTCATAATAACCCAGAAAATGTTGAAACTGACTTGGTGGAACAGTGTAGTAACTGTTTAGTGTGACTTAGCTTATTTATTCACGGATGTACACGGTACCTTTCACCTGTGTCAAAGTTGGTAATGACCACCTTTAGTAATCATTGTAAAGGGTGAACACATCACAGAAAAAACCATCTGAATACACTGAGATGCTTTATTACAACACATAGTTCATACATACAGACTTCATATTTCTTTCCGCTGCGCAATGAATACACCCATGATACAACGTTTTGCAAGGTTTAATGCTAACCACCCCCCCCCCCCACCCCATTCCGCAGCATTGCACAGGGTTAGGGACACACTGCGTGCAGCGTTGTACAATACTTTCAGATCTTTGTGGTGCGGTTTTGTGATATGACGGAAATCGAAGCGAACAGCGAGTTTTCATATTCTAAGCTAAGTCGATTTACTTCATTAATCTGATGTTTTTGTATTAACCTGCTTATTATCATTTTCCGGCTACACATCATGCAGCAGTGTTGCAGTGCTTATTACAGAAAGTAGTGGGGAGGAGTCGGAGAGGGACCGGTCATTAATATTCAAAAACATTAAAAACAAAGAAAAGAAATAACAATGGCAGGAATAGTGAAAAGGCATGACGAAAATGACAAAGAAAACGAAATACTATCAAGGTGAGAAACGCAGATTAACATTTCCTAATTCTTGCAAACAGATGGTGCACCCGATTTCCAAGAATAAACAATGAAATTATTGCACTGGTTCGGACGCGCGTTCAAGTTACTCAGTAAACTTGAAAACTCCTCCCTTTCATGCAGTTTACAGTTTCGGGGACTTTAAACCTACTTTCCCAAACATTTTAAAGACAGTTAAAACGAAATTTATCTGGATAAAGTCATCTCCAGACATTTCATTGTTCACGGTCTGAGAATAAACTTATTTACAATAAAAAGATAAACAAACAGAATTTCTGAATATCAATTTTAGTTTGTTCTACCGAGCGCCGGCTGTGTCCGCTAGTGTGCTTATGATTTTATCGTCGGAGCAAACATTCGTAAATAAACGAAATCTCGGCATGTTAAATTTTCAAAATATCAAATTATTGGAAGCACCTTGCAAATGTGAGCCACCCATGCTAGCTTCTGCGCCTCCAGGTAAATAACACAGCTCCGCAAATGTCCGGTTAAAATGCCTGTCTACTTCTGCCGCTGTGTCTCCCTGAAAATACAGCAACACAACACCTCTTGGGCTGTAATGTGTTTGCACGAATTCCATTTCTTCCTCTGGAACTATGTCAGCTGTCTGTCTACCCTGGGTAAATTCTTGTGCCGCGCAACTGACAAGGCTTGCTGGAGATTCCACCAATTGCTTATCCTCGCGTTGAGGCTCTTGCATCTTTTGGTTCTACTGAGAGTTCAGTCACATTTACAAGGTACCAAGCAAAATGCGTTTTGCTATACGCTGCAGCGGCTTGCAAAATCGAGGTGACAGGTCGATGGTGGCGCTGTCAGCATCTGCACTAAAATTGGAATCCGTCAACTGCACGATTGTTTATATTTATCTTTCTCGTGGGAAAAGGTGGGGTCACAGGTGAGATTATTGTTGGAAAAAGCACGCCCCGTCGGTAGAAGATGCTACGTGCCTTTATATAATTAAAATGACAACGCATTTCTTTTCACCTTCAAAAGAAAACAAGAACATCCGTGGCTTTATCAGCATGGTGAGCTGGCCCAATTTCTAGTTCATTTTTCGGTCGCGTCACGTCGAATCGAAGGTAACGCCAGCCCCAGGGAAGTTAATGGAAATATCACTGTACACCAGGTCCTTGTTTTTCAAAGAGCGGATAACTTTATAATTATCCAGGGGATAAATCACTATCCAGCGGATAAAATGTATTGGTTGGAGTACATGTTATCTGCTGGATAAAATTTATCCGCTGGATACGGTTTAATAACAATCTTTGAACAACCTGGGCCAGGCCAATTGCCAATTAACAATCATGACCCACAACAAGTAATACCCTTGCCTCATGATCAGGAAGTAAATGTAGCTATAAAAGTCATTAAGGGCTGCTTCCACTGCATTTAGCCATGGTCGATTTACTGGAAAAATTGCTCGAATTGTACTATTAAAGTAAGGCTCTTGTATCATCTTGGCTGTGTCGAGTTTCTTTCGAGAACGTTTACCGCCTTACTTTTGTGAGTCATTCTCTCCAAGGCTCTTTGGGACCAGGTAAAACATACTGTATAGGTTATTCAGAGTTTATTTCAAGATTTTTTCCTGCAGCACCAACGCATTCCAGTCCCGTCCTCAGTCAACCTTGGCGCGCAATCGGTCGACTTTTCCCCTTACTCGATGGGGCCTGGGAACAGTCTGTCTCTCTTCATCTTGACGTCATGTCAAACAGATGATGGAAGATGGCGGATTTTGAAAAACATATAGAGTCACTTTCAAGGTACCCTGGGCACTCGCGCGCAGCGGGAACACTTTTTCGGCCGAAGGAAACCGCGCATGGAAACTCTTTGGCATCCAGTGTACTTTGCCACAATCGTACGTCAACAACTTTATACAGTAACATTATTGATATATATATACTTTGATACCCACTAGTCCCCGGGGATGGGGGCCAGACAACGGAGGTTTCCCTCGAAACAAAAGTTGAAAAGCAGCTGTTTTCGTCAACCTTTCACGGTTTTTCTCTAAATCATATAATGCTTGAACATATCATGTATAACCAAACTTAAAAAGGTCAACGTTCTCGCAAATAAATACGATCGACTCAAGTTATCTCAAAATTGCTTGTAACGTGCAAGTTCAAAATATGCCTGTATTTGCAGTGCCGGTCTCCTGGTCTTTTTAAAAAGCTCCTGATTTCGGACGAAATTAAAAAAAAATCAAGTAAGAAAAATCACTTTGTTTTTTGCAACAATAAATAAAAAAGCCGGTTGTAAAAACAGAACTAAAAGCACGATATCTGAACGTGAAAAGTCGTCTATTTCTCAAGTGTGACAGATAAATAAACTGTTGTTGTTGTTGTGGGGCAGAATAACTCCAACTTTCGGGTTCATGCTCATTGGCCAATTAGTTCCAGTACCAACAGTACTACCAGCTACTGCGCGGCCCTGCAGCGAGAATTGGATTTTTCCCCTTAAGACCCCCACCCCCTCCTCCCCCGCCCCGGCTCCAATAATGGCTCGGACCTTGGCAGTCTTCTTATTTTAATATTTTAACCCTTTTGTGTTGGAATGTCTGTATTGCTATGCTATAAGAGTCTGTTACGATCAACACAGATAACTTTATTTCTTTCCTGAATATATAACGCTTGGCTTTCTGGCCGGCGGCGTACACATAACCATATGAGCCACAGCACGGCCACTGGACTAACAACCACCCGTCTTTACTCCACAAGTGGTTGAGCCCTATCCAGCCGCTTCCAAAGAAAGTGTTTTGCAGCCCAGAAGTGACACATTTTGGGTTAAAGGTGGCATAGGAACAAAACTTGTAAGGTTCTGGTGAAGCTAATTAAGCAGCACCCGTGGGCTCCTAGAAAATGGTACCTTCATGCCTTTAAAAGTGCATTTCAACTTACTTCGCAACCTCTTTCAAAAACCACGAAATACGTGATTGGCGGCGGGTGCCTTTAAAAAAAGGAACATTTATCCTGCGACTAAAGTTTATCTGCAGATATTACTGTGCGCCTGACTAAAACCATGGACACTAAAATGTTAATTTCTGATCTGGAATTAGAATGTTCATTGTACCAGTGAAAAAACAAAAACAGATAATTAAAACGCAGTCTTTAAAACCATTTCAAGCCGTCCCGTCACAGAGCATCTTTATCTCGAATCTGACTGGCTTCGTGTAACACAATCAACATTCCAGGAAAATTCCTGGTTCCTGGTTTGAAAAGCTGAAGTCCTGCTTGTTCGAAATGCAGAATAGAACAACCACCACCAAACGATCGAATTTAAGGCAAATTAGGAAACTCAAGACTGGGAGAGTAAGTGCACAACTACACCGGCAATCACTTCGACAGCTTGTCAATGCACACGAGCAAGATGTCACATCTACTGAAACTACTGTGCGTGCGCGATAAGACTGCGTACAGTGGTCGTATTGCAGCAGTCCAACGGACACTCTTGGAGCAATAACACGACACCTTATTGGCTGATTTAAACTCCTGCACAACTGAAAGAACAAAATGGGAACAAACAAAGCCCTAAATCTCCCCGAGAGAAATAGAGCTTAGTTATCTTTTAAACACAACACAGCGCTTCTTTTGCTGGCTCCGGCCGGGATGGCACTACAAAAAAGAAATGAAACGATTAGTGTGGTAATTGCATGGTGCGCATGAGTATACTCAAAACGAGGCACTCAGTTTAGAGAAACCGTTAGTCTTACTTTCGAAACCGTAAATTTTCATGTACTTTACCAAGGATTAATAATAATAATAATAATAATAATAATAATAATAATAACAATAATAATAATAATAATAATAATAAGAATAATAATAATAACAGTAATGAAATATTTAATAATGTTTTAATGACATTTTGTTAACTATATAGCCGTAAATAAAAGTGTGTTTTGAATTGTGATGTTAACCGGCGAGACCACTACGTTGCAAGTTACGGAAAACATGTTACACGCTGCAACTCATAGTTACGAGAAGTAGAAGACTAGTCTAAAATTCCTGCAAGTCGCAACGCAATTTTTCTTTTCGCGACAAGATGCAAAGAGAGAGTGTCGGTATTAATCCATATACATCCCTCGGGCCTACGGCCCTCGGGATGTATATGGATTAATACCTCCGTTCTCGGTATTTATCTCTTACATAAGCCATACCTTCATTCAGTCCGTTCCTGGATTCATTCAAGGCCTACGGTCACCATACACAACATGCCCGGTCCTCGCGTTGTAGCTCCCAGCTTCGATGGATCGACGAACGTCAGACAAGTTCAACTCGCCCGACTGTGAACGCAGCTGAACCTCGGGAAAGCCAACGTGTATTTCATCCGGAGACAGCGTCTTCTTAGGACGGAACAGACCACAGCAAAACTCGCGCCTTCCTTGCTTCTTGAAAAAAAAGCCAAATGCGGTAATAAACATTATAAACACGATCACCAGCAACACCACAGTCACTAAGAGTTACCACGAAAAATTAAAAGACCTTGGAGCGTCAGTGGACTGTCCTTCGAAAACCAGATCAGAATCCTTACTTGCGCTGCCGAACACCAGCGGTTTGTTCATTGATAAGTCTAGATCTTGGCTACTCTCCTCCTTAGTTGTTGGAACGTCACTTCCTGTGTAAATGCTACTGTCGGTTGCAGTTTCAGGTACTTCACTAGACGAAGGAAAAGGCACAATCTCGACTACTGGACTTGCATCTTTTGAATGCGATGTCGAGCGCGCGATGGTAGGTGTTTTAGTTTCCGATAACCTCTGAAGAGTTGTAGGAGCCATAGTTGTCTCCTTCGTTGGCACTGAGGTATACGGAAACTGCCAAACGTCTGCCTTGCGGTCTGGTGCAGCAGTAGCGGCACGCGGAGGGTGAGGAGGTGTCGGATTCACCACGTTGCACATCGTGTAAAGAAAGCGCGCCGCTTGTTGTCGGATGTTCACAGTCTTCTCACTGGCATTGGAATAATCGGTAAGCGTTCCAAAGCATTCTAGCGGCTCAACAGTGATATTTGAATGGGGAGAGGTGGACGGTGGAAAAACTATTACGGTGACAGGTAGTTAGACTTGTATGTAACGTAACCTGAAAAACAGAACAATACAAAATGATGTGAGCACTGGTACCTGATCAACCAATTGTGCGACTGCCGTTTAACTACACACTTTAAACATTCACCAGTAGTGCCTACACGTGCGATGGTTATTTCTGCATGCGATTGTTATCGCCGCATGTCAAATAACGGCGATTGAAGTTGCCAGCGATTCCGCGAAAATCACCGATAATCCGTTATCTTCTCGAGTTTTGTCACTCCCTTGAATATCGCCAACAATTACTGGTAATACATTTCGCCACGATCAGCACCTTATCCGAATCGTCTAGTTTGTCGCTAGCTTAAGACCGTCCATCTACCGTATAAAAAATGAAACATTAGAGCATTTCTGAGTTACCCAACAGACAGTTTCCTACTCGATAAGTTACAGGAAGATCGATAATATTTCAGCAGGCCGCAAAACCTTAGAGCGGCACTAATGTTTAGAATAATTAAAGGTTTTCTCCGGAATAGTCGCTGAATTTATTTATGCCTATGACCGATCCGTAACACACAGTATTACCTAACTGGAATGCGCGGACGAAATTAACTTACCCAAGCCACGTACGAACTACCTAAACCTAAGTTTTAGCTATAGTGGGGAATTTTATGGAACAGCTTGTCAGAGAACCTGGACACAATAGGCTCACTTCTGACTTGGGAATAGACGGATTTTGTAACGATGGTCTGGCAGACTCCCACGCGGTAACCTTGTAAAACAGTAGTTTTAATTTAATTGTTTGAACTTTGTATGAATGAGTATATTATAGTTATTGCATATTTACCGAAGGTATGAATGAACAAAGTAAATTAAAAAAATTACGTTTGCCTCTTAAATTATCTAAAAGATACCTGTTGAGACTATTCATTTTAAAACGGGACAAACTCTTTTTATGAGAGGTTGCCTACCAATGCGAGATACGCTTGAAAAGGAGAATATGAAATTTGTAAGTACCCCATGACCTTCATCCTCTCTCCATGTATTGTCTCCAATGTCGCAGTTGCAAGACAAATTGGGGTCTGCGCAGGTCCCATTTACTCCGCATGCGCACTTATTGCTACCCGCAGGCGCACCTGGCCAGTGGTCCGATATCAGTGAGCCGAGTCCAGGCTCTATCCAGCGCACGCGTAATTGGTCAGGAGGTGGAAGAAGTTTGGAAGCAAAACACTTAAAGTTGACAAACTGACGGCACCGCTCGCTCTGTGCTATCAAAGCTCTGGTCAGCTCCATCTTGACTGAGTTCTTCAGCTCGTGGTAATAACCATATGAAGGAAAAAACTTGGCGGATGAAACTTTCTGTGGTCCAGCTTTGCCATGACTGATGATTGCTACTGCATAATTTTGATCAGTCACATTGCAACGGACTTTAATATGTTCTGCCAGACCTTCAGCGTCGGTGTCCACTCTACAGTAAGCGTCCTCGCTAAGCCCGAGATTCTTGTACTCTTGGCAGGTTCTTTGATATATGGGCTTTTGGCATAACCACCCACCATGAAATGCCCTTTCACAATCACATGAAAAACCCCCGGAACGTACCTTCCTGCACTTGCCATCATTACGGCAGGGATTTGGAAAACAGTTACTGGCAAGATTGCAACCGTTCTGCAATCTTCCCAACCGGTTACTCCACGATTTCCGCAGGTCAACGCCTTCGGTCATCCACACGTAAATTATGAATACAACCGACGAAATTCGGTAACAATGGCGCGTATCCAATCAAGAGATATGTGTTCTTTTTTCTGGCTTCTTTAGGGTCAGGAATAAAGTGCTTAAGCTCCGGCAGCTGATCCACTTGTAGGCTCACCATAGTCTCTTTAACGACAACAGACAGATAATGCCAATCACCATCATTCTAGAGCTTTTCTATGCTCAATGAAAAAACTAGTCCGTGAATAACCATCCTAAATTTCAGAGACATCTTTCCTCCGATCAGTGAAACGCTGACAAACGGACCGTCTCCTGAAGCCATACCTTTAGACGCCAAAGCTCCATTTGCAAAATAAGTGCGAAAACGCATTTTGACATTAACGTCGACGCTGGCTCTTGAAGGAAACTTAAGGGATGCAAATGGGTGTCCAAAGCTCAGTGACTCAAATTTAACATGCTGGTAATTATGTTCAGGGGAGCCAAACTCTCTGTAGCGTTTCTCCTTCTTGTTATTTCCTGCCAAAATCTTCACCCAATAGTTGTGGTAATACACGTCCTTGAAGTTTCTAGATGGTTTATACCCCTGTAGAATGTCATAGATGCGTTCAGTCAAACCCCCAACATAAATATAGCCGTTCATATCCAGCCTTTGGAAGGTGCTTTTTAGTGTAATTGGGTAAGTCTTCCCATGCAATGTGACATTTAACGGCCGCCCCTCCACAACCAACCCAACATGGTGCCAAATGTTGTCAGTCAAGTTGCTGTCAATCACAAGGTCTCCTCTCTCTTTAGGGATATTGTCGCCAAGGTTGACAGTGATTCTGTTGTAATAATGAAAAATGCCAAATAAGATGCAAATTCGTGCAAACCGTGGAGAAAAACTGTAAATTTCAATTAGTTTTAACACTATCTATACACCAGGTGTGTGTGTGAAGGGGGGGGGGGGGGGGGGGAGGCGGATTCTACCCACATTTTGGACACGAATAACTTCTTAGATATTTGCACAAACGTCGTGAAACTTCCGGGCTTTTTCAGAAATATATCTGGAAAAAGTTTTTGATGTGGTCATTTAGTGTTAATTGACTTCGATGTTAGCATGGCAACCAATTTTTGACACGCGGTTTTTCCCAAAACTCGAA
The DNA here is from genome assembly GCF_977016875.1 of Pavona decussata. Lineage (NCBI taxonomy): Eukaryota > Metazoa > Cnidaria > Anthozoa > Scleractinia > Agariciidae > Pavona > Pavona decussata. The sequence goes on from NW_028145601.1 coordinate 359,818, forward strand.
AATCCTTATTTAAAATAAAGAAAAATTACTTTTCTTTCTGTAACTTTTGTATTTTTCCTTAAATTAGTGTTTTTATTGGTTTTGGTTACTTTTTGCTTAATTTGGGCGCCTTCCTGAAAGTTTTGGGCAAGTCCAGAAATCCAAGATGGCCGCCATTCGGGAATCATGACGTAATTATTGCGTCATATGACATCATAACTTTCCGTTGCGGTCCTTAAAGGAAACATCTTTGGACGTACGTTTTATCCGCTAAGCTTCCTTGTCATAGCTTCTATAGTTACGAAATTATGGAGGGGGGTAGGGGGGGAAGTCCCCACCCCTTGTCTGAAAAGAGCAGAAAATGGATACTTTCAATATAGTCAGGAAGCATTAGTTCTGTTGAATGCAACAATTTGGCAAACAAATGAGGCCATGGGTGATAACCACGCCCTAACATGTCTCACACTGAAAATTTTTTCCCTAGACTCTATGCAAAATTGGCTGACATTTTAATAGTCTTTTGTTTGCATTCAAATTTGCCCTACTAACCTTGTTCTTGAGTTCAAAATCAAAAGAACATTTCCCCAACAACTGAACAAAAGGTGATCGAATTAAAGTGCTATATCAATTCAATAAACAAACACATGTGTTGAGCACTCTCTTGGCTTTGAGCGGGAGGAAGGAACCAATAGGCCTTATCACGGTTTTCGACGCCATTTTGACGAGCAGGCAAACAGGCTTGAATTAACAGTGTTTGTATGGAAATCCGATGTCAAATAATTTTCATAATACATCGCTTCTGAAAAATTCATTAATTGGAAACTTTTGGCAGCAGGAAAAAGATTTTAAGAAAAAAATGGGAGGGATGTAGCTGTGCCAGAAAGCGTCTAGTCGTGTTTTGAACTTTCCATACATTTGTCTGTATAGCGAACCAGCCGTGAACTGCTACTAAAAATAGTTCGCAGGAAAAAAATACAGGGGAATGTATGGAAAGTTCCAAACACGACTGGACGCTTTCTGGCACAGCTACATCCCTCCCATTTTTTTCTTAAAATCCCTTTCCTAGTGCCAAAAGTTTCCAATTAATGAATTTTTCAGAAGCGATGTTTTATGAAAATTATTTGACATCGGATTTCTATACAAACACTGTTTTTTCAAGCCTGCTTGCCTACTCGTCAAAATAACGTCGAAAGCCGTGATAAGTCCTAAGAAGACTCTGATAACATTTTTAGGTTTCTCTTTACTTGACAACTAACAACTCACAATCTTCAACTAACACTGAGAACTGATACTCTGACACAAAAGCAAAAGCTCGAATGTTCGCGATTAAATATTCTAATTTGTAGAGATGTTTGTGTTAACTGATCGTGGGAACTTACAGAATCCTGTTTAACACTCAACTAAGAAAACCCAAATAAATCTACACGACCGCACATCAGTAGAACTGAATAACAAGTATCCAATGAAAATCGTGGAAAGAACGATTGTTCAAAGACAACACACTAAGGACTACACGATGGTCCAAGCCAAGGTCAGCAAGAATAACACCATATGTCTATCTCGAGAGCTGTTGTTAACATACCAAATTAATCCATCAACTAGACGACAACGCTTATAAACTACTAAACATTCGCGAAGGATATCCTAGACCTCGAATCATAAGATTAACATGACGGTCACAAGTTCTTAAGTCATGCAACTAAAATAACTCAACTCGCTCAATCACTTAAGGGGGAGTTACACCTGAACGCCATTTTTCCGCCACTTGACATGGCTTTAATGAAAATATCTCGTTCGCGTTTCAAGCAATTCAAAAACCCTATCATCATATCGTGAATCTGTGTTGTGGGGTATTTTGTGAATTTTTGGGTGATCAGTTTGGGTATATTTGGAAGGAGTAGTTTTTCTAGAAAGATTGGTAAAATTAAGAGAAATAAGAAATGTTGAAGTTTTAGTGAAGTTTTAAAATTGGAATTTGTAGTTAATAACTAATAGGCGGATACCAAGTCCTGCAAAACTGACAGTCATACCCGATACGAAATAAGGGAAGCTTTTAGAAAGCTAGCAGAAAGGTCAACCACAATTATTTCTTCCAATACAGACCACTTTTGGTTTGTAATTCAAAAAGGCATGGTGCAATGCACTTTCCTGACAAAGTAACGCTAATCACTTCCCGCCAAATCACTGCTTACATCGAAAGTGAAACCAAGAAAACCTTTTATCTCAAATAACAGAGAATTTATGGAACCAGTGTACACAAAAACTTTGATTTCACAAAGCTGTGTCAGGGGCAAAATTGGGTTTTGATTTCAAGTTATAATGAAATTAGCGCGCACTTGTTTGTTGCACGAAAGCTTCCTTCATCTTTCTTAAAGAAGTTCCGAAGTTTACAATATACGGCAATTGAATGCATTTAAGCTTAGGCCAAGGAAGCCTGAGAATTGATTTTAACTACCGCTTACATTAATTCTCAACAAATACAAAGGTCGTCATTGAAAAAATACACATTCCAATATGTTTATTTACTGTTCCTTATCAGCAAGAAAAAACGACACTTTAGGTCTGGTTGCCAGATGTACGCACCTGTTTTCTGCAGTTTTCTGAATGTCTACAGCTGAGTCGATTTTATTCAAAAGTTTTTCCTCGTGGAGCTTGGAATTTGTCACTTGCGTGTGCAGACAACATGTACAAAAACAAACAAAAAATATGCGGCGCTTACCTCAGTTTTCCTTTTACAAGATCGAGCATCACAAAATCTCTCAGTTCATCCCCGCTACCAATGTAAATCAGCATGCCGTTTAGGTTAACTGTTTTAAAATTAAAGTATGCCTCTGGAGTGTCCGAATTAACCCCGACCAAGAGCTCAAATCGTATGATACAAAATCATCGCCATCAACCCGTATTTCATCTACACTGGCATCCGTCTTCGAAATCACGTTAATAAGAGCAAAAAAGAAGACAATCTCCCTCAATGAACCCTTCATCTTTCCTCGTGTCGAACAATTCTCATGAGAAAACTATCGACCTCTGTCTTTTAAGACTTTTTAGTTGTCAGATTTGATTGACAAGAAGATAAACCACACGGCGAAAAGCGGCGAAAGGAACTCAGGAACTCGGAATAAGCCAGTAAGCCATAGCTCTGCACCTCTTGCCATTATTTCCGCCACAATATCTTGTTTCGCCATTACCGAAAGGATACACAAATACTAACAAATCTCTAATTGAAAATTTTCAATAGCCGCCAGCCGCCAGCCAGCCCGCCCGGATATACAAATGCTGATTGACAAATCTCAAATTGAAGATTGTTTTTTTCAAAAGCCGCCAGCCAGCCCATTGCCATTTGAATTGGAACTTTTATAAAACAAACGTCAAAAAGATTACAATCCGGCTAATCAGATTAGCCTTGTCAGTGGCTTGAACTAAAATTTTAAAACACACGTTTTTACATACATTTTTAAAATAAAAACAAGATTGTCCATCTCTTGAGGCAACCGGGTGTGACAGATATTTTCAACGTATTGAATAAATCTGTTTTGATAAATATAACATATAAGACGTTTGGCATAAGGATGTCAGAAATATTATATTTGAAGTCGTCCAAGCAATGGACGAGCTAAAAGACACGTAACGAGCCTTTAATTATGTTCCTGAAGTTTTGCATGATGTCTAAAATTAACTTTGTGGTTTAAAAACAAAAAGGGGGTTTCCCTGCTATGTCCGCCACAGCTGTGGCGTGACGTCATCGTTTTTCTTTTAACTTGGGCCGTGAGGCGCCGAGTTAAGTAATGGGTCGCGTTCTTTTTCATCATCATCATCATTATTATCATCATTATCATCATTATTATAATTATTATTATTATTATTATTATTATTATTATTATTATTATTATTATTATTATTATTATTATTATCTATTTTATTTTTTGTGTGTGTCGCGATTGTCCAAAGACTTCATATACATGACCAGACGACGTGTCAAATGTCAGAGGGCGGATGCAAGACAAATGACTTCAAAAGATGCGACTTTGGAATTCATGAGGAAAAGTATATGAAGGAACTTTTAACTCATTTCTCTCCAGACCTGTGAAGAGTGATCACGGACAACATTTGCGAAAATTTGCGTCACGTGCGATCGCTACAACGCAAGAAAGCGTAAAACACTTTGAACGTGGCCTACACCACTTATTCTCCATGTCATTGTTCTTTTGATTCAAGATGGCGTCGGCTGTGAAACGTTCACGAACGGTTGCTTTTAGCGCAGCGAGGGTTGTGGACCTGTTCCAAAAAAAAGATGATAGCGATTATAGCATGTCGAGAGGCGAACAAAGCGATCTATTTCGTCAGCTGCAACATACAAGTGACGGATGGAGGTAGAATTGAGTATAATCTATACTGCTTGACTGTGTCGTCTCGTACGTTAGCTAGCATATGGCCGTCTCATATGGTCTGAAATGCGATGAAATGTTATTTATTTTTGGAAACCTTGCTTCGGATAAATGTCTGGAGTTAAATTGGAGTATAGGGAGATTATATTTAAAGGAAAAGGGTTAACGGTTTTGGAAAACGGAAGAAAAATTCGATCGGTGCTCGTAACTAAAGAAATTTGTTTGGGTATAAGGATGTGCCCAATAAATTCTTTATTCATTATTTTTCAGCCAGAAGTGCTGGACTTGTTACCGGTATGACAAGGAACTTTTTCGCGGTTATCGCGGCTGCTAGGCATTTCCTATATATAAAATATATTCAGAGTGAAGTATGATTATATGTTCTAATAATTTGAAATTTTTTGAAAATAGAAGGAATTGTGAAATAAAGTTGTTGTTGTTGATGCTTTGATTGTGAGCTTACGCATCATTTAGTCAAATATGGCCCTTTCGGCTTCTTGTTTTGTAATGACCAACGGCACTTGTGATTTTGCCACGGCTGTGGAGTTTTATTATTTTGTAATGAGCATATATCTGGCATGGGGTGGTCATTCCCACATCCAAAAACACCACCGGAGCGGACTGCCAAAAAACTATCCACTTTTTCATTCCCCCTATACTACTGTTTGCTATTCTTGGTTTTCACATGAAGTCACCAAATTCTAGAATTCAAAACTGGGAGGCCTACAAAATTTTTACCTTCATTCAAGGAAAGATTACCTAAAAATATGTCTGTTCACAATTTTTTAGCTCGATGTCGTGCTTCCTTTTGAAAATATAACAGTTGCAATTTCCGAGTTTCCATCGTGCGTGACATAAGGAGGACGGCCGTGACAGAGCTTTTCCGTATCTTAAAAATGACTCTTCGGGTGATTTTTAGCATTCTAAACAATTTAAGGTTGAGGAGAAATATTAATCTAAACATTCGAAAATTCACAAGGGCAAACAAACCTCTTTTCTGGCAAAAGTGAACTCCAGATGTTTTTTCGTATTTCCGGCCGCCATGTTTGTGTCCCTCAGAGGGACACAAACATGGCGTCTCCATACTAAGCTCTATAAATTTATGTGGAACATTTTGTCAAATAACTCGTGTACGGAATGCCGCACAGACCTGACACTTGGACAGATGCCTTATTTATTTATCCTCTATACCATGTCAATTTCTTGACTTCATTCATGGAATGGTTTTGATGTTTTTTTTCAATGGCGTGACAGTGAAAACCGAGAATACCCCCGTACAGTAACCGAGCAGTCGTGAAATAAAATTTACTTAAATATTCTCTTTGGGTATCCCTGATCAGACGTCAGGCTACAAGTTGAAGGTCGTACTTAAAGGGCCTTTGTCACGATAACGCGCATGTGCGATCTTGATTGACAGCAATTTTTTTTAACCAATAGGAAATCGTAATAATCAACACTGCGCGGCAGCGCTAACCGCAGGCAGTCTGAAGTTTTCACGTGCGTTCTAAAACCTCTTTGTTTGGCCTTTAACCTTTTGTATTTGTAAGATATTTATGTTTTACAATGATAAAAGATAAAAGGATAAAAGATGTTGTGCAAAGGCCGTTTCCGTGGAATACAAGCACATACACTTTAATTTCTTCCAACTGGCGTGTACATCGGCAGTAACATAAAGTTTCCGATGCTCGTCCTCCCATCTTTTCTTCGTTTTTTTCTTTTTTTCTTTTGAAACAAGGCAGCTACGAGGCGACAGGAGCTTTCGTCCAGAGCCGGTTCGAATACCTCCTCTCGAGGAAATAGATTTTCTCGACGATATTCAAATAAAAATACAAAATATGCGATTTCAATCCCTCACAAATGACCAAACAGTTCCTTGATATCGTTATTTTCACTTCTAAAAGCCTCACAAGGTGGATGGAAAAAGATTTTCCTCGCAGATGCCTACTTTGAAAACTGTTTCTTCGGATCAGAAATCAAATCGCCGCACATGCGCAGTAGAGTGTCAAATGCCCTTTAAGTCGAAAGCGTCAAAATCGCGCAGTCCGCATTTTGATGTCTGCTGGTTGTAATGTAATATATCAGGAGCTTATGACCCATAAGTTCCTGAATATATCAAACACGAGAAAGCGTGTTTCATCAGATATCCCTGATGTTACGGGACATTTTTCAGTAAAAATAGATTTCACTCAGTTTAGGAAATATCGGAGCCTTCGTAACCATCAAGTAAAAGCATAGGTGTTGAACACCTGCTGTTCTTTCGAAAAAGAAATGAGCTTCAGTTTGTAAAGGCGCGAAAAGTAGTTTCTTTAGAATTTCCTCCATTTGTTAAGCTTACGCAAGTGAAATTGAGTCGTCAAAATACTATTGGCTATATGTCTTATGTGACAATTATTCTTCATTAAAAGCTCTTGAGTTCCAACTGTAACAGAATGAGTCAAGATCTTTAATAAACGCTGTGAGGAAGAGCTGGTCCACTTGATGTAAAAAAGATCTTGAAAAGTAGTAGGGCACCTCTCGCTCAGTCACAGAGCCAAAGCCCCCGTCAAACTGAGAAGTAGGTTGAAAAAACGACTCGCAGCCGAGTTTTGGACTTCGAGGTGTTTAGATATCTGATGAAACACACTTTCGAGTGTTTGATATGGCTTCCCAAATGATCAATAATTCTTGGAAAAATTCAAGGCTAAAATTGGCAAAATTTTATGGTAATTAGGAACACAAACTGCTTCGTAGATAGGCTGCTCCTTTCGTCATTAGTTTATCAAATATAAGCAAAGGTCAGACTAATTATGGTCAGCCCAATTTTTCAAAGAGCGGATATTTATCAAGCAGAGCAAATGTATTGCTCACAATACTGTTTTTAACAGCACTTAACCTAACTACACACAAGTTTGTCCTTTTCATAATTCATAGGCTTACACTGAAATTCCCATATCTTAATTGCGGGATACCGTGACTCATCAAGTGGATATCCACTCTTTAATCAACCGGCCTCAGATATGCTCGGGCATAAAAGAGGTCAACACACGACTTCTCTGCTTTTGGGTCTGCCATCTTGGATGCAAATGTACAGGATACAAAACAACAGCAAACGGAAAACGTAACTTGAATATAATTTTAATTTCATTCTACAAGCTCCTGTGATTGAACACTTTCACGCGCTTTAAGACTGTTCGATTAAAACTGCGGGGGGAATTTCCATAAAAACGTGACTCTGAAAAAATTATCAATTCTTTTAAGGTAGCAGTACGGTAATGTTATGCCATTCAAACAACTAGTACATAGTAGAGGTTCCGTCGCCATCTTCATGATAGCCCGCAGTTAGACACCCTGGGTTGTTCGGCATTTTGATCTTCTCTAGCATCGAAAATGCTGCAGGCAAATCTTTTGGTACTTTGGATACCGTTGATAACCGACCTAAGAAAACGAAAAGAAGGAAATAAGACAATGATTGTTCTAATTTTTATATAATTAGCAATTTAGTAGAGTTTTATTTCGACGGCTTTCCTATATGTACATAAAGAGAGAAGCCGTTTGAACTGAAACTCTCCCGTGAACTTTACTAAATCGCTTCAAATCGACCTAAAAAACCACACAGGAAACAAAAGGAAATACAGAGGAGTTCAGTTGAGAAATGTTTATTGAAAAATCATTTTGCTTTCAAATTCGAATGCTTTTACCCCATAGAAACCCTTACAATTTTGTTATTACGCAACGATCAACACGAATCATTAAAGAGGGACAAGAACTTGATAGCTTTCTTAACATTTAAATCGAATTTATAGTGCCAGATACATCCATTTGAAGTAGTTACAACTGAAAACGTGTCTTTTAAAATGTTAATATAACATAAAAAATGAAAAATAATTTAAGCAAAATGCTCCCCCGTCTCTGCTCCCCCCTACCCCCCTCATTGGGGTAGAGTTACTGGGCGCAGAGTCTGCAGAGTCCCACCCTCACCGGTCCACCCGCCGAGGGAGCTCCAAAAGCCTGATGATGCTGAAAACATTATATAAGACGCGACAGCGTCTTTCCTTCTCATGTGGGACACATTTTCTTAGACGTGCACGAGGCACGGCCTCCTTTTGGTGCGAAGCTTGTTTTCGTCCTATAACGTCATAAAATTACTGTTTCGTTCACAACTCTGACAGAAGTCTTGAACTCGTGGATTTCTTGATATCTTTTAGGTTGATGTCGATTACATCAAGGAATTTCTTGAAAATATTCGTCTTAAGCTTGCATGTGATGGGGTTATCTCGTTACATGACGGCTTTAATGAAACTCTTCCAGCGTTTTTATTTTAATCAAATTAGTAAAAAATGTTTAATCTTGTTTCGTGGAGAAATTTCAGAGCGATAGTTATCTAATTTTCTGGTTTGTTGCTAACATTTGTTGATGACATGTTCGATGGAAATATGGCCACAACTTTCTACTCTCACTTGTGGAACAGCAACTGGATTGCAGCCGAATATTTTAACACATTATAATCTATTAGACGATGGATGGAACTTTCCACTGATATGTAGAAGAGCCCCTGAGTGCGATCCATTTTTGCAATTTATTCCTTTTAATGAGAAACGATTTTGAGAAACATTTCAACAAGGAAATTAACGATAATAAAATAACATGACGTTTCGACGACTTCATATCGTCATTGTCAAATGAGTAAAAATGGAAATAACGGAAACGCATATTTATAGGTATTGAAAGTGAGAAAATAAATTAGCATGAAAGCATTCAGGTAAAGAGTTTCGCGCGAATGGAATCCGCTTGCCCGACCGAAACTGAACACGCAAGCGGATTCCATTCGCGCGAAACTCTTTACCTGAATGCTTTCATGCTAATTTATTTTCTCACTTTCAATACCTATAAATATGCGTTTCCGTTATTTCCATTTTTACTCATTTGACAATGACGATATGAAGTCGTCGAAACGTCATGTTATTTTATTATCGTTAATTTTCTTGTTGAAATATTCCTTTTAACTTGGCCTAATTCGTATTTTGCGATAAGTGCTCAAAGTAGATAAATTTTGTGCCGTCAGATTTATTAGAGTAACAAGATGCCCCTATTGGCATTTTCGCGGGATGCTTAATGTTGCCTCATTTATTCCCATTGTGTGAATCGCTGATTTTTTAAAATCTAACCTAGCTAATGGAATAGTTTGAGTCACAAAGATAGCGTGAGGTTGTTTCCGTATTCCCTTGTGTTACGCTACTTATCGTCAACCGGAAATTGCATTACAGTAACGTAATGGCCACACTCATGGCCTGACTCATGTTTTTTTCACGTTCATTGCGCATGCGCGCACTCACGAGTTAAAACTCGTGAATGCGCGCATGCGCAATGAACGAGTTATCGTAATGTGGGCTGAATTTCACTCGCTTACTTGCTCGATCACATGTAAACTTTATATTAATTTAATCGGAATTTAATCAAAATCATAAATTATTCGTGAGTCTACGTATAGTGCATGTATTCACTATCAGCCGCCATTACGGGACAAAAAACAACGACGTAAAATCAACTCAACTAATAACTTACTCTTAAAAGAAAACACTAGTAGGTGTGTTGTCTGCGAAATCCTTCCATTGACCGAAACTACAGTGAAACTAAGGGACAACTTCTTATTTTGCTGACTGAAAGCGAGCGCCGCGTTGAAAGCCGCTCAAGGCCGAGATTATCGTCCAAGTCAACAGGGATTTCGCGCAAAAAGGAAGCAGAAAATATGATGGAGAAACGTCTGATGGTGTTCCCGGCTCATTCGCGTATTCTTTTGTGGCAGTCCGAAGTAATTTAACGGCCACAGGTGCCAGATAATTCAAATAAATACAAAAATTAATCTCTCTTTCAGAAATCGTCAAATGTGTCTCGGTGGCGTAGATGGAAAGCTTCCCGGGTTCGATTCCCGAGGGAACGGAGAATATTATTTTTCATTTTTTTTATTTTGGCTGTAAAAAAGCTAACAATTCCAAAGGCTCCAAACAATTTTCAAAATTAAAACTTTCTTACAAAATACAAAACTTTTTAAGGAGCTCAATCTTGCTGAGGGCAACGGCTAAAAATCTATTTGAAGTGGCCTAGGATGCGGAATAAAACGCCAGTGAGGCCGCTTATTAATCCTTTATGGCCTATATTTTGAGTCCTGGACCAACCAAACACAATGCAAACAATGTTTTATACCTTGCCACTATTTACTTCTGTATTCACGAGTTGGCTATGGAGTTGGTCTGGTTATGTAATTTTAATAAAAGTGTAAGATTACAAATTGTTCTCGTTTCACCAAAAAAACAAAAAAAGAAAACAGAAAGGAAAACAGACAAAAAGCTTTCCTGGATAAAAACGTTTTTAAAATATTAGAAATCAAACCTTTAATCTTTTTGTGAAGTGAATTTCCAGTACCATTTAAGCATCAATTCGACAAAGTGATGTGATGTGCTACAACTGTCAAACAAAGCATGATTCCTTCGCCAGGAACTCTCCAATTTCCACCGTTTTAACTGTCGAGTACTTTTTAGAAGTTATTCTTTCGTTTTACCGCTTTACAAGGGTTAATTTTGTTTTTGAAAACGGCATAGTTCAGTCTAATATAAAACGTGTAAACAATATGGTCACCACAATAGCGGCAAAAAAAAAAATCCCGTCTAGGATAGAACAGAATTTAATCCAGGTTTAATGAATAAATCAAATGATGATTTGACGTCACACAGGTAAGGACGAGGGGCTTCCTTCTCTCGTAATATACGCGTCGATAAAAGATTTTGATTTGGCCGTTTTTTTTTTAATATAAGACAATCAGAACAATAAAGAGCAGAGTTTAATGAATAAATTAATGTACAATTTTGTAGCTGCCACTAAAAGAAAAAAAGAGCAAAGATAACGAGCTAAATTTTAGACACGATCTGTCGTCCTCAGGGCATCCCGCGTAATTAAAGCTTATGATTGCAATTCATCACATTGTAAACGTGAAGGGTCATCGTTTATAACTAAGCGAATTAGGAGGTTTTTAATGATCTGTGTTCTCCAGAACTAACAGCTGGAAGTCTTGTAAAATTCACGTTCTCGTCAGTTGGTTTCGAACACGGCCTGGGGTGCGAAAAGTTCAAATCACAAAATTTTAAGAAAATTCGTTCGCATCTCATATTTGTTACCTACTAGCCAACAGAAGTTGATGGAAGAGTTCTCAGTGAAATCTATTTCTTAGATAAAAATTGAATATGCGCTTCTTAGGGATAGTCGCTCTTAATAACGATCAATAACTATTTACAGGTTATACCTTTAGGCTTAGTTGTTTTCGATTCCTCTTCCATCGTTTCGGGTGAGATTTCGTTTTGGAGCACAATCTGCGCAAACAAGGAGGAGGAACAAGTTACGAAAAATATCAACTAAAATAAAAAGAAAGTAGTTTTCGATTTACAGCCTGCACCCCGCCTTTTGGATCAGACATTCTTGGACAACAATATGGTGCGAACTTCTCGCCTGATTGTTTGAAAACTGGATACTGAGAAAACTATTGATGTACGCACTTTCGAGGTTAAAACGCTTGTGGCAACATTAATCCTATCATCCTATGTTCGAGTTTTGTGTTGTTTGTCTTGCGAGTTTTGACCCTGAAATATGAGACTTATTTTTATCGCCGGTATCTTGTGATAACTGAAAGGTATTGCCCGCCTAGACCGGTTTGTGTAGTGATGCAACACTCGAACTTTCGAGGGTAAACTGACGATTATGGAAGTTTATAAAATAAATTGTATTGTAGGCCAGAATATTCGAAACTCGAACTTTTGAGAGTAATACAATTATGGAAGTTCCGAATTAAAATTGTATATTATTTGCATGATCGAATTTTGTGTTGTTTATCATACGATGGTATTGGACTTTGTGATCGTGTACGTTGTGATAACGGGCAAACATGAATTGATCATGAACTGTGGTAATGTTTTGCCGGTGAGTGTTAAGGCCTGTTTAGGCCCGTTTAAACGGTTTCAACATTTGCATCAACATGCGTTCAACACAGTTATTGAACCAAATGTTGAAGCGGGGCGTTTGAACAGGTGGTTCAACATTGTTTAACATGGCGTAAAAAGTGTTGAACGGGTTGTTGAAAGCGTATTGAATTTAAATCGGTTTACACTTTCATTTAACATCCATACAACATTTTCTTTGTTTTCAAAAGTGTTGAATGGTGTTGAAGGCGTTCGAACACTCCGTTCAACATAAGGTATTGGACTTTGTGATCTTGCCGTTGTGATCACGGGAAAACCGATGCATTCATCATGAACTGTGGTAATGTTTTGTCAGTGAGTGTTAAATCACTGGCAAAATACAACCAAAACAGAATAGCAGCTTCTAGTGAGAAAAAAAAAAAACACCTCTTCGTGATTAACTGTGAAGTGTTTGCTATACCCCCGTACAGGAACCGAGCAGTCATGAATTAAAATTTTTTTTAACATACATGCATTTCGAAGATTTCGTAGCACTGGAAAACTAATTGGTGCATTTCGTTTTAGGAGGGGCAAATATTTCCTTAAAACTGAGAAAGAAAACAAATGGGAATTTCGTAAAGCCGAAAACGGCTCGTAAATTTGGGAATCTCTAATTAAGGCTTTCATCCGAACAGATCAAACTGAATTAGTTTACACAAATCTGCCTTTAAAACGATCTAGGAACATAGGAGACTAACATTTAAAGTATTTTACTTAAATATTCTTGTTAGGTATCACTGATCAGACTTATCACGCAGTCCGCATTTTGATGTCTGCTCATTGTGATGTATTATATCAAACACGAGAAAGCGTCACTGTTTCATCAGAGGTAAACGACATCGTGGACAAACTTTGGATTCTCAAATGATCAATAATTCTTGAAGAAATTCAAGGCCAAAGTTGGCAAAATTTTATGGTAATTAGGAACACAAACTGCTTCGTAGATAGGCTGCTCCCTCCGTCATTATTGTATTAAATATAAGTATGGGTCAGACTAATTATGGTCAGGCCTAATTTTTCCAAGAGCCGATAGGCGGATAACTATCCAGCGGAGCCTGAATGTATTGCTCATAATACAGTTTTCTTTAACAGCACTTAACTCAACTGTACACAAGTTTGTCCTTTTTATAATTCATAGGCTGACACTGAAATTCCCAAATCTAAATTGCAGCAAGTCAAGTGGATATCCACTTTTTAATCAACCCGCCTCAGATCCGCTCAGGCATAAAAGAGCTCAACACACGACTGCTGTGTTTTGGGGTCTGCCATCTTGGATGCAAATGTACAGGATACAAAACAACAGCAAACGGAAAACGTAACTTGAATATTTTAATTTAATTCTACAAGCTCCTGTGACTGAACACTTTCACGCACTTTAAGACTGTTCAATTAAACTGCGGCAGAAATTTCCATGAATTCGTTAAGTAATATATTTGTGGTGAAATTATCAATCCTTTTTAAAAGGTAGTGATAATGTTATGCCATTCAAACTAAGTGTGAATACGATCTCCAGTAAACCTTGCGCCTCCTTTAGTATCTTCACGACAGATCTTCTCCAGCATTGAGAATGCCGTCGGGAAATCTCCTGGTACTTTGGATACCGTTGAAAACGGACCTAAGAAAACGAAAAGAATGAAATAAGACAATGATTGTGCTAATTTTTATATAATTAGCTATTTAGTAGAGTTTCATTTCGACGGCTTCTCTCAGATATACGGCATAAAGAGAGAAGCCGTTTGAACTGAAACTCTCCCGGGAACTTTACTAAATCGCTTCAAATCGACCTAAAAACCACACAGGACACAAAAGGCAATACAAAGGAATTCAGGTGAGACATTTTTATTGAAAAATTATTTTGCTTTCAAATTCGAATGCTTTTTCCCCATACAAACCCTTACAATTTCGTTAATACGCAACGATCAACACGAATCATTAAGCTTGCATGTGATGGGGTTATCTCGTTACATGACGGCTTTAATGGAACTCTTCCAGCGTGTTTTATTACAATCAAATTGGTAAGAAATGTTTAATCTTGCTTCGTAGTGAAATTTCAGAGCGATAGTTATCTCATTTCCTGGTTTGTTGCTAACATTTGTTGATGACATGTTCGATGGAAATATGGCCACAACTTTCAACTCTCACTTGTGGAACAGCAACTGGATTGCAACCGAATATTTTCGCATAAAACTCGTGAATGCGCGTATGCGCAATAAACGAGTTATCGTAATGTGGGCTGAATTTCACTCGCTTACTTGCTCGATCACATATAAACTTTATATTAATTTAATCGGAATTTAATTACGGGACAAAAAACAAAGACGTAAAATCAACTCAACTAATAACTTACTCTTAAAAGAAAACACTAGTTGGTGTGTTGTCTGCTAACTCCTTCCATTGACCGAAACTACAGTGAAACTAAGGGACAACTTCTTATTTTGCTGACTGAAAGCTAGCGCCGCGTTGAAAGCCGCTCAAGGCCGAGATTATCGTCCAAGTCAACAGGGATTTCGCGCAAAAAGGAAGCAGAAAATATGATGGAGAAACGTCTGACGGTGTTCCCGGCTCATTTGCGTATTCTTTTGTGGCAGTCCGAAGTAATTTAACGGCCACAGGTGCCAGATAATTCAAATACCGTCGATTGCATCTACCCGTGAACGCACGCGCCCAAAACATGTTTTCACGTGACGTCAAACGTCTGAGTTTCAGGTGTCAAACTTTGAAGTTTTCCCGCCCAAATGTGAAGTTTTACTTCTCGGCACTGATCAGTGCCACTGCTCAAAGGGAAGATGTTCTCAATCAACAAGAAAGGACGAAATTATCAGAAAGGCGTCCCACTTTCAAGCGATTTACGTAATCAAGTGAAAGAACTTGCGCAGGATTATTCTTTTTCAGAATTCGAAGTTGGGAGGCGATTACGCATCAGCAATCATCAGTTTCAAAAATCGTTAAGCAGTACATCTTGACTGAAAGCACGGCTCCCAAACAGTCGAATCACGTTCGAACAGTTTCTAGGTGTACTTTCCAAGACTCTATTCTGTTGGAGACCATGGTGCAAGCAAGTGGTTCGTCCTCTCTTAAATCACCCTTTGCCTCCTGTCGTGTTTCCATAGGTTTTGCAGAAATTGAATTCTTCCAAGACCGTTAAAATTCACCAAAATGCGCAGTAGATAAATGAGTAGTGGCTTCCAAAATTAACTGCATATTAAATTGGAATGATTAAACAAATGTTTTCCGACGTAAAATAATATGGTTACCTATTAATTGCCGAAAAACACACTTGAACGCAAAAATTGCTAAAATTCACGGCATTTTGATGAAGACCTTTGGCGTATCAACTTCAACCCGCTTATGCAACTTGTCCTCGATTACGCATCTGTCGCTTCTCAAACGCATATATGAATTGACAAAGACACAAAAATCAACAAAAAGCTTTTCCAACAAAACATTTTATTGAAATAAACAATACATTTGCGATTGGAGGCAAAAAAACTGAAAGTTTTTTTGCGTGCGTGCAAACACGCATGTAAAATTTGAAGACGCTTCGTGTTTGTACAAAGCGATCACTCGCAGTAAATTCGGGCACGTTTGCGATGAAAATTACAGAAGGTACAGAATTCTGGTTCAAATCATCACTTAAACTATTTGTAGAAAGCAAATCAACATCGGAAAACATCATTTACCGTGTTGTCGCCATTGCCCTGGTCTTGTAAAGTCCGTTTAAAGCCCGAGGTTCGGTTTTAATTTTGAGCCGTATTACTATAATTTTCGGTGGCGGTGTGGAAATTGCGCTCGCTGTTGACGTAAAACCATTGCTTCGTAATTCTCCAGCATATATCAATAAGTCTTCATCCACGTCTCTGAAAAGGTCCTCGATACTTTTTCGGCTCTCCTTATCAGAGAAGACATTTTTGCTGATTTCTTGACCACGCTGACAATGAACGGTCAAGAGAACAGAGTGAACCACACATTTGGGCGGGAAAACTTCAAAGTTTGACACCTGAAACTCAGACGTTTGACATCACGTGAAAACATGTTTTGGGCGCGTGCGTTCACGGGTAGATGAAATAATACAGAAATTAATCTCTCTTTCAGAAATCGTCAAATGTGTCTCGGTGGCGTAGATGGAAAGCTTCCCGGGTTCGATTCCCGAGGGAACGGAGAATATTATTTTTCTTTTTTTTTTTATTTTGGCTGTAAAAAAGCTAACAATTCCAAAGGCTCCAAACAATTTTCAAAATTAAAACATTCTTACAAAATACAAAACTTTTCAAGGAGCTCAATCTTGCTGAGGGCAACGGCTAAAAATCTATTTGAAGTGGCCTAGGATGCGGAATAAAACGCCAGTGAGGCCGCTTATTAATCCTTTATGGCCTATATTTTGAGTCCTCTGCCAACCAAACACAATGCAAACAATGTTTTATACCTTGCCACTATTTACTTCTGCATTCACGAGTTGGCTATGGAGTTGGTCTGGTTATGTAATTTCAATAAAAGTGTAAGATTACAAATTGTTCTCGTTTCACCAAAAAAAAAAAAAGAAAAGAAAACAGAAAGAAAAACAGACAAAAAGCTTTCCTAGATAAAATCTTTTTTAAAATATTAGAAATCAAACCTTTAATCTTTTTGTGAAGTGAATTTCCAGTACCATTTAAGCATCAATTCGACAAAGTGATGTGATGTGCTACAACTGTCAAACAAAGCATGATTCTTTCGCCAGGAACTCTCCAATTTCCACCGTTTTAACTGTCTAGTACTGTTTAGAAGTTATTCTTTCGTTTTACCGCTTTACAAGGGTTAATTTTGTTTTTGAAAACGGCATAGTTCAGTCTAATATAAAACGTGTAAACAATATGGTCACCACAATAGCGGCAAAAAAAATCCCGTCTAGGATAGAACAGAATTTAATCCAGGTTTAATGAATAAATCAAATGATGATTTGACGTCACACAAGTAAGGATGAGGGGCTTCCTTCTCTCGTAATATACGCGTCGATAAAAGATTTTGATTTGGCCGTTTTTTTTTAATATAAGACAATCAGAACAATAAAGAGCAGAGTTTAATGAATGAATAAATTAATGTACAATTTTGTAGCTGCCACTATAAGAAAAAAAAGAACAAAGATAACGAGCTAAATTTTAGACACGATCTGTCGTCCTCAGGGCATCCTGCGTAATTAAAGCTTATGATTGCAATTCATCACATTGTAAACGTGAAGGGTCATCGTTGATAACTAAGCGAATTAGGAGGTTTTTAATGATCTGTGTTCTCCAGAACTAACAGCTGGAAGTCTTGTAAAATTCACGTTTTCGTCAGTTGGTTTCGAACACAGCCTGGGGT
>NW_028145601.1:382500-385000 GCF_977016875.1 Pavona decussata
GCGCGCTAGTTCGCTTCCCGCTGCTCGTCGGCTTCAAGAATTCGCTCGAATCCTTCGCAAATTCAGCCATCCTGCTTGGAAAAGCTAATATACAGATGGCGGATAACGAGGAGATTTCTACTGCGGTTTCAGATGAGGCAAACACCCCAGATAAGAGGGTTAGTTCTACGCCTTCAACGGAACGGTCCTGGATTCCTGAGACAGTCCTGGATTCCAACCCAGTACCCAGTATCGATTGTCTCAAAACCCCAGCAGTCGATGATTATTTGGACGAGATATTTGAGTCTCTCGGAAAGTCATATGGTCGTGAAAGTGACAACAATCTATCCAAGGTTCAGTCCCGACTCACTAATGTCATGGGACCACTTGGGAAATTATGGCTTACTTTAGAAAAAGTACGCACTGGGGAATCCAGTGAAGATCTCGATTTATTTGACTGCCTTAGGCTGGTGGAACAGTCTGTCTCTCTTCTGGGACAGGCAAAAGTAAGCCTTTCTTATACACGTAGGCTGGCAGTCCTCTTTCGCCTCACAGGGGACATGAAGAAAGCCAAAAAACTTCTTACTAAACACGGGACTTCATTAACCAAGTCTCATAAGACTTTGTTTGGGAAAAAGTTCTACAAGGCTCTCCGTACAGCAACAAAGATTAGGAAATCTACAAAGGAGATTTCACACCATATTACTGGTTCTACTTCCCGGCCGTCCCCTCAGGTCTCCCGAGGCAAAAAGTATTCTAGGCAAGATTCCAGAAGCTCTCAGCCCTTTCGTCGTGGGCCCTCATTTCAGAGCAGAGGTGGGGGCAAGTCTGTCTCCTTCCGAGGAAAGAGCTCTAACTACAAAGGATATCCAAAAGGCAAGTCAGTTAAATTCAGGGTCAAAAAGGGAGCACCTGAATCAAAAAGACAAGCCCCAGATTGCAAAAGAAATTCTGGAGACGTCATTACAGATAGTCCCAACAGACATCCAACCAGCTCTAAGAAAACTAGGGTTGGACACATCAGTTTTAAGCAGGTCTCTGCCATTGGCAGGGAGACTCCAGTTTTTTCAAACCAATTGGAGATTATTGACACAAGATCAGTACATTTTACAAATAGTCACTGGTGTGGTGATTCCCTTTCAACAAACTCCACTCCAGACAAATGTGCCCCCTCATATATCTCACAATCAGTCAGAGAAAGAAAACATAGAGCGGGAAATTGCAGCGATGTTGCAAAAGGGGCGATTCAGGTGGTCTCTCCAATGGAAGGGGAGTTAATCAGTCCAATATTTCTGGTTCCGAAGAAAGACGGGGGGAGCAGACCAGTGATCAACCTCAAGAGGTTGAATTCCCACATAGTGTATCAACACTTCAAAATGGAGGGATTGCACCTCCTCAAACATATAATTCAGGAAAAGGATTTCATGATCAAGATAGATCTCAAAGATACTTACTTTTGTGTACCCATGAGCCAGCAGCATCAGCCTTTCCTGAGGTTTATTTGGGGGGGGCACACGGTATCAGTTCACTTGCCTCCCTTTTGGTCTAGCTCCTGCCCCTCTTTACTTCACAAAGCTGTTGAAACCAGTGGTGGCCCTGTTATGCAGACTTGGCCTGAGGATGATTGTCTATCTAGACGATATCATTGTGTTCAATCAGACTCGGGAGGGAATATTGCGGGACAGGGACTCAACCCCCTGGTTACTTCAGAATTTGGGTTTTGTAATCAACTGGAAGAAATCAGTGTTAGATCCTTCACATTGCATGGAGTACCTAGGCTTTGTGATAAATTCAAAGGAAATGAACTTATCATTGCCAAAGGAAAAAATGAATTAACTCATCCAGTCTTGCAGAGACCTGATTCGGGAAAAAACTGCCTCCGTCAGAACCCTAGCTAAAATAATTCGGAAACTGACTTCGTCAATGCAGGCTGTTCTCCCTGCACCCTTGCATTGCCGACACTTGCAAATGTTGCAAGTGAAAGGTCTGCTAGCAGGAAAGAGTTACGAGACAATGGTATCACTCAACCAGAATTGTCAGAACGACCTTCAATGGTGGGTGGATCAGATTTCCACCTGGAATGGTCGGTCAATAATTACTCCAGCCCCCGACCTGGTAATAACGACAGATGCATCACTGCAGGGTTGGGGAGCAGTCTGCCAAGGGGTTCGCACGAGGGGACTTTGGTCTCAGCAGGAATCAAACACCCTTCATATCAATGCATTGGAGCTGAAAGCAGCATTGTTTGCTGTGAGAGCTCTCACTGCCAAAGAAAGGCAGTTGCATGTCCACCTGAGAATGGACAACAGGACAGTAGTGGCTTATGTATTGAAAATGGGGGGAACACGATCCTCGGTATTGGTAGGGATAGCCCAGGAATTATGGGGTTATGCTCTGACCAAACAAATTACACTGACAGCAGAATATCTTCCTGGAAAATACAATCACGAGGCAGACTGGGAGTCCAGGCACTTCCGGGACTCGAGCAATTGGAAACTGAATCCCAGCATATTCCAGGCAC
>NW_028145601.1:390000-422500 GCF_977016875.1 Pavona decussata
ATTCAGGTGAGATATTTTTATTGAAAAATCATTTTGCTTTCAAACCCCATACAAACCCTTACAATTTCGTTATTACGCAACGATCAACAGGCGCGTAGCTAAGGTTTCGAGAGGGGTGTTCGTTGAGCCGCAGATCTTGCTGAGCGCCGGAGGCGCTCTTACTAGGGGGGTCCGGGGGTATACTCCTCCGGAAATTTTTGAAAATCTAGGTTCCCAGAAACCTCATTTCCTGCATTTTGAGACCCATTTTAGGCAAATCACAATTTTGTTTTATAGCAGCTTTTAAAGCTATATACATCATTTTGACGGCATAATTGTTTCAATTTAAACAAGAAAGTTCAAGGTACATTTCGCCCCTTGTCAAGTTCTGATAGCTATTCGATCTGCTGATAGTCATACACTAAGCTGGTAAACTGCATCATTCTCGGGTGTAGGCCTTCGAACAAATTGACCATCTCGTCAAGATTGACAGGCATAACCTATTTGATATGCATCAGAGACGGGGCGGACAGCCTACTCTCTCCCATGGTACACCTCATGTAGTTGTTCAACCTCCTCATTGTGCTTATGGAACACTCACATGCACAAGTGGTGACTGGAAGGGTGGCAGCAATTTTCAGGAGCATGTACAGGTTAGGGAAGTCGTCGGGATCACATGCTTTTAGTGACGAAGCACACGAATCAGCAACAATTCGTCCGCCCTGAACCATAATTTTCAACCTCTAGCCTAAAGCACGGGTTTGTATCTCTATATTTCTTTGGTTAATGTATTTCGACCAGGGGAACTTTATTTAATAGTTTTTCTTCCGCCATTATCGATCTTCAAAGGGGGTTCGTTCGAACCCCTCGAACCCCCCCTCCTACGCGCCTGATTCAACACGAATCATTAAGCTTGCATGTGATGGTGTTATCTCGTTACATGACGGCTTTAATGGAACTCTTCCAGCGTGTTTTATTACAATCAAATTGGTAAGAAATGTTTAATCTTGCTTCGTGGTGAAATTTCAGAGCGATAGTTATCTCATTTCCTGGTTTGTTGCTAACATTTGTTGATGACATGTTCGATGGAAATATGCCCACAACTTTCAACTCTCACTTGTGGCCGACAGCAACTGGATTGCAGCCGAATATTTTCGCATAAAACTCGTGAATGCGCGTATGCGCAATGAACGAGTTATCGTAATGTGGGCTGAATTTCACTCGCTTACTTGCTCGATCACATGTAAATTTTATATTAATTTCATTGGAATTTAATCAAAATCACAAATTATTCGTGAGTCTACGTATAGTGCATGTATTCACTATCAGCCGCCATTACGGGACAAAAAACAAGGACGTAAAATCAACTCAACTAATAACTTACTCTTAAAAGAAAACACTAGTAGGTGTGTTGTCTGCTAACTCCTTCCATTGACCGAAACTACAGTGAAACTAAGGGACAACTTCTTATTTTGCTGACTGAAAGCTAGCGCCGCGTTGAAAGCCGCTCAAGGCCGAGAATATCGTCCAAGTCAACAGCGATTTCGCGCAAAAAGGAAGCAGAAAATATGATGGAGAAACGTCTGATGGTGTTCCCGGCTCATTTGCGTATTCTTTTGTGGCAGTCCGAAGTAATTTAACGGCCACAGGTGCCAGATAATTCAAATCAATACAAAAATTAATCTCTCTTTCAGAAATCGTCAAATGTGTCTCGGTGACGTAGATGCAAAGCTTCCCGGGTTCGATTCCCGAGGGAACGGAGAATATTATTTTTCTTTTTTTTTATTTTGGCTTTTAAAAAAGCCAACAATTCCAAAGGCTCCAAACAATTTTCAAAATTAAAACTTTCTTACAAAATACAAAACTTTTTAAGGAGCGCAATCTTGCTGAGGGCAACGGCTAAAAATCTACTTGAAGTGGCCTAGGATGCGGAATAAAACGCCAGTGAGGCCGCTAATAAAGCCTTTATGGCCTATATTTTGAGTCCTGGGCCAACCAAACACAATGCAAACAATGTTTTATACCTTGCCACTATTTACTTCTGCATTCACGAGTTGGCTATGGAGTTGGTCTGGTTATGTAATTTCAATAAAAGTGTAAGATTACAAATTGTTCTCGTTTCACCAAAAAAACAAAAAAAGAAAACAGAAAGGAAAACAGACAAAAAGCTTTCCTAGATAAAATCTTTTTTAAAATATTAGAAATCAAATCTTTAATCTTTTTGTGAAGTGAATTTCCAGTACCATTTAAGCATCAATTCGACAAAGTGATGTGATGTGCTACAACTGTCAAACAAAGCATGATTCCTTCGCCAGGAACTCTCCAATTTCCACCGTTTTAACTGTCGAGTACTTTTTAGAAGTTATTCTTTCGTTTTACCGCTTCACAAGGGTTAATTTTGTTTTTGAAAACGGCATAGTTCAGTCTAATATAAAACGTGTAAACAATATGGTCACCACAATAGCGGCAAAAAAAATCCCGTCTAGGATAGAACAGAACTTTAATCCAGGTTTAATAAATAAATCAAATAATGATTTGACGTCACACAGGTAAGGATGAGGGGGTTCCCTCTCTCGTAATATACGCGTCGATAAAAGATTTTGATTTGGCCGTTTTTGTTAAAGACAATCAGAACAGTAAAGAGAAGAGTTTAATGAATAAATTAATGTACAATTTTGTAGCTGCCACTAAAAGAAAAAAAGAGCAAAGATAACGAGCTAAATTTTAGACGCGATCTGTCGTCCTCAGGGCATCCTGCGTAATTAAAGCTTATGATTGCAATTCATCACATTGTAACGTGAAGGGTCATCGTTTATAACTAGGCGAATTAGGAGGTTTTTAATAATCTGTATTCTCCAGAACTAACAGCTGAAAGACTTGTACAATTCACGATCTCGTCAGTTGGTTTCGAGCACAGCCTGGGGTGCGAAAAGTTCGAATCACAAAATATTAAGAAAATTCGTTCGTATTTCATATTTGTTACCTACTTGCGAACAGAAGTTGATGGAAGAGGTATTGGCGAAATCTATTTTTTTAAATTAAAATTAAATGTGCAGTTCTTAATGATAGTCGCTCTTAATAACTTTTTGCAGGTTATACCTTTGGGCTTAGCTGTTTTCGATTCCTCTTCCACCGTTTCGAGTACGATTTCGTCTTGGAGCACGGTAATCTGCGCAAACAATGGGGAGGAACAAGTTACGAAAGATATCGACTAAAATAAAAAGAAAGTAATTTTCGATTTACAGCCTGTACCTCGCCTTTGGCAGCAAACATTCTTGGACAACGATATGGTGCGAACTTCTCGCCTGCTTGTTTGAAAACTGGATACTGAGAAAACTATCGATACACGCACTTTCGACTAGGTTAAAACGCTTGTGGCAACATTAATCCTATGTTCGAGTTTTGTGTTGTTTGTCTTGTGATTTGTGACGTACCCTGAAATATGAGACTTATTTTTATCGCCGGTACCTTGTGATAACTGAAAGGTATTGCCCGCCTAGACCGGTTTGTGTATGGATGCAACACTCCAACTTTCGAGGGTAAAACGATTATGGAAGTTTATGAAATAAATTGTATTGTAGGCCAGAATATTCGAAACTCGAACTTGTGAGCGTAATACAATTATGGAAGTTCCGAATTAAAATTGTATGTTAGTTGCATGATCAAATCAATTTTGTGTTGTTTATCATACGATGGTATTGGACTTTGTGATCGCGTGCGTTGTGATCACGGGCAAACATGCATTGATCATGATCTGTGGTAATGTTTTGCCGGTGAGTGTTAAGGCCTGTTAAGGCCCGTTTAAACGGTTTCAACATTTGCATCAACATGCGTTCAACACAGTTGTTGAACCAAATGTTGGGACGTTTGAACAGGTGGTTCAACATTGATTAAAGCGTAAAAAGTGTTGAACGGCTTGTTGAAAGCGTATTGAATCAAATTTAAATCGGTTTAAACTTTCATTTAACATCCATACAACATTTTCTTTGTTTTCGAAAGTGTTGAATGGTGTTGAAGGCGTTCGAACATTCCGTTCAACATAAGGTATTGGACTTTGTGATCTTGCCGTTGTGATCACGGGAAAACCGATGCATTCATCATGAACTGTGGTAATGTTTCGTCAGTGAGTGTTAAATCACTGGCAAAATACAACTAAAACAGAACGGCAGCTTCTAGTGAGAAAAAAAAAACACCTCTTCGTGATTAACTGTGAAGTGTTTGCTATACCCCCGTACAGGAACCAAGAAGTCATGAAATAAAATTTATTTAATATACATGCATTTCAAAGATTTGGTAGCACTGGAAAACTAATTGGTGGATTTCGTTTTAGGAGGGGCAAATATTTCCTTAAAACTGAGAAAGAAAACAAATGGGATTTTCGTAAAGCCGAAAACGGCTCGTAAATTTGGGAATCCCTAATTAAGGCTTTCATCCGAACAGATCAAACTGAATTAGTTTACACAAATCTGCCTTTAAAACGATCTAGGAACATAGGAGACTAACATTTAAAGTATTTTACTTAAATATTCTCGTTAGGTATCACTGATCAGACGTATCACGCAGTCCGCATTTTCAGAGGTAAGCGACATCGTGGACAAACTTTGGATTCTCAAATGATCAATAATTCTTGGAGAAATTCAAGGCCAAAGTTGGCAAAATTTTATGGTAATTAGGAACACAAACTGCTTCGTAGATAGGCTGCTCCCTCCGTCATTATTGTATCAAATATAAGCATGGTTCAGACTAATTATGGTCAGGCCTAATTTTTCCAAGAGCCGGTAGGCGGATAACTATCCAGCGGAGCAAACGTATTGCTCATAATACAGTTTTCGTTAACAGCACTTAACTCAACCGTACACAAGTTTGTCCTTTTTATAATTCATAGGCTGACACTGAAATTTCCATATCTAAATTGGGGGATACGGTGATTCATCAAGTGGATATCCACTCTTTAATCAACCAGCCTCAGATCCGCTCAGGCATAAAAGAGCTCAACACACGCTTTTGGGTCTGCCATCTTGGATGCAAATGTACAGGATACAAAACAACAGTAAACGGAAAACGTAACTTGAATATTTTAATTTCAATCTACAAGCTCCTGTGATTGAACACTTTCACGCGCTTTAAGACTGTTCAATTAAACTGCGGCGGAAATTTCCATGAATTCGAAAAGTAATATATTTGTGGTGAAATTATCAATTTTTTTTAAAAGGTAGTGATAATGTTATGCCATTCAAACTAAGTGTGAATACGATCTCCAGTAAACCTTGGGTCGCCTTTAGTATCTTCATGCAAGACAGATCTTCTCCAGCATTGAGAATGCTGTCGGCAAATCTCCTGGTACTTTGGATACCGTTGAAAACGGACCTAAGAAACGAAAAGAATGAAATAAGACAATGATTGTGCTAAATTTTATATAATTAGCAATTTAATTAGTAGAGTTTCATTTCGATGGCCTCTCTCAGATATACGGCATAAAGAGAGAAGCCGTTTGAACTGAAACTCTCCCGGGAACTTTTAATACTAAATCGCTTCAAATCGACCTAGAAACCACACAGGACACAAAAGGAAATACAGAGGAATTCAGGTGAGACATTTTTATTGAAAAATCATTTTGCTTTCAAATTCGAATGCTTTTTCCCCATAGAAACCCTTACAATTTCGTTATTGCTCTCTCCGGTAGGAATTTTTAGTTTTAACCACTCTTTTAATACTGAATATCATCATCATCATTACATTAAAAAGTTGCAACGATCAACACGAATCATTAAGCTTGCATGTGGGGTTATCCCGTTACATGACGGCTTTAATGGAACTCTTCCAGCGTGTTTTTCATACAATCAATTTGGTAAGAAATGTTTAATCTTGCTTCGTGGTGAAATTTCAGAGCGATAGTTTTCTCATTTCCTGGTTTGTTGCTAACATTCGTTGATGACATGTTCGATGGAAACTTAGATTTTTCGAAAAGGAGTCAGTCTTTTCAACGGTCCAGAATAAATTGAAGTTTTCTGATTCAACTTGGCAAAAACTACATTTGTCTGTATCCAGTTTATTTCAACTTTCTTTCTTTAAGAAAATGGATTTTGGCTTCAAGGAGGCCCACTTCCTAACCCCCGTGAACAAAACATAGTTTACAAAATGCCATTTTCAGCCCAGCGACAACTCATTAGCACGCTTTGCAATATTAGACACATTCTGCAGCTTGCCTTTGAAAGAATTAAAAAAAATAATAAGAAATACAGTCGAACCTCCACTAACGGCCACCTCTCCGTAACCGCCAACTCTCTACAACGGCCACTTTTTTTGTCCCGGCGGACAGTCCATACATTACCTCTTGTTTAAACCTCTCTACAACGGCAACGGCCACTAAAATGGGTCCCCAACTGCCAAAATAACCTCTCGACAACGGCCAGTACAGTAAAAACCTTTTTTTTTATAAGTTGATGCATTAATCGACATTTGTCTTCGGAACATTACGTTTCTGTATCCATTTGTTGTACTTCCCGAAAAAAAGTGTCATATTACACCCCTACCTCCCCATAACGGCCACCTCTCCACAACGGCCACTTTCTTCTGTCCCCAAGGTGGCCGTTGTGGAGAGGTTCAACTGTATTCTCGACACAAGAAAAGCATATTCGCTGAGTATATGTAACTTAACTACGATAAACATTAAACAAAACACCAATTGTCCATCATCTCCGTTTGTCAGTAAAGTCTGCCATGTCTAAGCGCTCACATAATTGAAAGAAATGAAAAAATTGAAAAAACAAGTGATCTTAAATCATACAGCATCAACAAAGAATATTTCTTTCAAAGGGTATTGTTAACAGTACACGAAACGAAATTTCCATCACAGTGACTGCTAAGACCGTATTGTATTGCTTTAAAAGCACACATTTTCAAAACATATCTGCAAATCGGTTTTGGAATTGAATGTCTAGAAATTGCAAATAAATTTTGTTGTGGATTGTTCTCGGAGTTATTCTTTCAAACAAATACTTTATTAATTAATGTAAAATACACACGAAACCACTCAGTATTGTTTATCCGATGGAAGAATAAAAGTCGACTTTGTTTTTTTTTAGTTCAAATGCGAAACAAGAAAACTCCCTAACAACACTGATTCTATTTAATTTTAAACATCCGTAACCTGGAGCGAAATTTGTTTCATGGAAATGGCATAAACTTTAGCGTGTTTGTTTCACAGTGTTCAAAATAGAACATATATTTCTGTTATGATATGCTTCTCGGCTTTAAATAGGACTTGAAATATAGCTGTCTCAAGGTAGGGACTCAATTTCTTTAACCGTGTTTTTATGAGGAACCTTAAACGTGTTTTTATAAAAAGAATTGGTTTTAGTGTTTAATAAAGGATTTAATTTACATGTAACGCCTACGCAACAATACCGCAAGGTGATATGGGTAATCTACTATGGCTCATACGTACTGTGCATTGTGGCTGAAAATGAATAAAATAGACAAAGGTTTATGTTATATATCAAACACGAGAAGGGTGTTTCATCCTTTTCGAATCCAACACTGAGAAGTGGCTTGAGAAAACGAGGAGCAGCCGCATTTTTTTAAAACCAACTTCGAGGTGTTTTGAAAATCAATGGCATGAAACACTCTTTCGAGTATTTGATATAGCTTCTCAAATCATTAACAATTCTTGGAGAAATTCAAAGGGGATCAAAGAACACGACAGCGATATACGACTCGCCCGTACCCAAACCTCCGCCGTTTCTGAACACGCTCACGAGACCGACCATTATCCGATTTGGGACGAGGTTAATCGGAGTTAATGATCGAGACTACTGACTAGTACACACGTTACAAGGCCGCTTACATACATGACAGGCACAAAAATTAAAGGTACGAACCCACTGCAAAGTGGTATGGTAAGCAAATGTATTGAAATAGATACTCCTGTGCTCGTGGTGTTTTGGGTTCATAGGCGCCTATGGAGCCAAAAAAGCACTGGTATTTCTTAACAACAATTATGAGTACTGTACCACTTTTTAACGGGTTCGTACCTTTTTTGCCTCTCCGTGTATGTAAACGGCCTTGTAACGTGTGTACTAGTGAGGGTCTCGATCAATAACTCGGCTTAACCTCGTCCCAAATCGGATAGTGGGTCCGCACCCTTTTTTGCCTGTCGTGTAAACAGTTAGCCTGATTCTCAGACGTCCGAGGTCGTTCGCGGCCTCGGACGTCTGAGAATCAGGCTAGTAGACGGTCGAAGCTATCCACATAAGACTTCCCTCAACAGGGATAACGGAATCAAAATTCCTGAAGCGTGAATGCCCACGATCAAAAAACATAACAACAGGAGAACAGTACAATAGGGGACCGCTGACGGAACAACCTTTCGTCGGAACAATGGAGGATCGAAATGCATCGTGAGACAAACAATAACGTTTATTTATACAGCGCAAATTCAACCTAATGTTTTCAAATTTGCCCTACAACGGTTGATAGTAATTACGATGGTAAAACCATAAAATGGCGATATCAATTGGTGGCTCTCTAGATGGTGCGGTGAGAAGCATGCAGAGCGATCCTGATGCAGCAAACAAATTTTTGTACTATAATAGCCCATGATTGATGACGATCTGTCTGTTTCGGTAAATTCAAAGGTCGCCAACGATTGTTAGCGATTCACCATATGGTATACAGCACGCTGAGTACCAATACAAAGTCTTGAAGATTGCCCGTTATCCGTTATCTCTAATAGTAAGGATCCTAGATGTTTGATTGAGCAAGCTGCAACTTGTAATCGATAGCATTCCTAGCATTACGTTTTGGGTTGCTATCAACCTTCACTTAAAAGATGTTAGAATGCGTCGTTATAAGGTGATTTAGATATCAGAACGTATAACAATTTAAAAACACTAAGCCATTTTTATTACAAAAAAACCCCACCTGGACAAAGGCAAAAACCGACATGTTTTTGTGGTATAGCCTCTAAAATATATATGAAAAAGTCCTTGTAACACTTGTAGAAATTTTAGTTGCCAAATAGACAAAAAAATCGTCAGAAATAAAAATGCAAAATAAATCAAAACAAAAGAAAATGAATACATCAGGAACAACTAAACGGTTTTTTCGGTGGATCTGTTCGGAAGGCTTTAAAGACCTCAGAAGTTAGAATTTAATCAGTTTTAAAGGAAATTTAAAGCTTTCTTCGGCAAAATGTCAGCTTAGATTTCGAAACACTAAAACTAATTCCTTTCGTTTTCGAAGAGGTAGATTTCTCGTTAAAAATGCTTAAAATAAGGGCAGCTAGCGTTTCGTCAAACCAGCAACATCTCGTAAATTCGGGGAACAAGATTTCGTTGCCTATAACTTGCTGCAATAACTTAAGTTTTCAACTAAAGCATCCAAACAAATTAGACTGCATTAGCATACACAAGTGCAAATTTAAAAGGACACAAAACACAGAAGACAACATTATATGGCACTCCCCATGTTATCAGTTATTGACATTAAATAAATTAATTTACTTTACTTTATTACTTTACTTTCTTAAGAGTTCATGGTGGGTTTCCCTGAAACATCCATACATGGTTTATTACTGAGCACTTTCCCGAAGGGAATTTTCAGTGGTTATTACAAGAAGGTGATCAACAACTTTTAGCAAGCAATTAAATATACCTTATGGAAGACCTGCTCATTGACAGCAAGTCAAGCTGACAAATTATAATTATACGAAATTATTTGCAAGTAATGTGTATATTTTTTCAAGTCCGTCTATGGTGATAAAGCAAAGAAACGTCGGCGTGTTTTTTAACTCTCTTTTTTGCACAAGAAGGCGTTTTGTCCTTTAAAATAACTTCAAATAGCTGGAGCTTTCTTTGGGGACATTTCATCTCAAAGCACGAAAAAAAAGTTGTTATCGAAGGCAAAAGATTCAAATACCGTTTATGGCGCGGAATAAGGTTAGCTACTAAGATATTTTCTTGGAAACACCGTAAAAGCTCGCTACAATTTCAATCCCACGTCCTAGATATTCAGCTCAACGGAAAACGAAAAAATCAACTTGTGTTTCCATTCATAAACTGGGAACTGAAAGCGGCGTTCAAGCACAACTTTACGTGAAATTTTATTGCCAATGACATCTGGTAATATGAAAGGTAGAAAAAGCTAAGCATCAACCATAAAAAGCCAAACGTTTTTAGTAACATGGTCGACGTAAGAAATGCTTTTAAATTGTTTACTTAAAAATACGAATATTTAAAAGGAAACCCTCATCGAGCCGTTTCGAATATTATTATTATTTTTTCTTTTTTAAGAAGCGCCGCTACGAGGAGAAAAGCGCCATCTTGCGGCACCTGTTATCTCTGAAGAAAGGACTCCACTTTTAAGTGACACATTTATGGACTGTCAATCAATTTGCATAGTCGACAGAACTTTAATTATGATGTATTGAAGTACAGAAGTCGTAGCGCAATTCTTGAGCTCATTATTTTGACAAGCATATTATTCGCGGACAGAATATTTGCTCAGCTGTCTTTAGAATCCTTTGAAAAGATAGCGATTTTCAAATTTCAAAAACCTTTATCTTACACCACCTCAAACGGCCACGCTAAATTGCCAGTTTCCTTCGGTTACCTTGGATTTATCCGAAAATTATTTTTTTTAATGATCAGTATTCTTATTTCTTTTGACGAACGAAATAAAGATCTATCAAACAGGTCACGTAGGATAAATTTCTTAATATTCAATTTACATTTACAAAGGCGAGAAACTCAGATGAGTTATGTAGCCTTTTTTTCAATTTCTCGATCGGAAGTTTTCCCAATAGACTGCAGAGTTGCCCTGTAGACTTACAGCACTAAGTGGCCGCTTTTATTCGCAAATTTCAGCTAAAAGACAAAACACTTTTTACGTAAACAGGACGCCTGTACTTATCTATAAATGCATGTATTATCGCCCCGAAATGCGCAGCTGTAAATAGCTGACAGCGTTTTTATATAAAGTGTATAGAGCGCCGTACTGGACGCCACGCTTATCATGCAAGTTATCTGACGAGGGTTTTCCCTTACGAACTGCGACCAGGAAAACTTATTCTCCTAAATCGTCAGTTTCTAATAACCTTTTACAAACGACCTCTCGAAAAGACAAACTATTGTTGGCTTGATGGCAAATATGGCGGGGAGGAGAGAAATCTTGGAGCGGAATAGGTTTCCGCAGGATAGGAATCGTGCTTCGTCATCGCCGGAGGAAAGCGCTGGCGATTCAATGCACAGAATCTCTCACAGCGAAGGAACTGCCACAGATGTAGGCACGGAGCGCAACAGTATGGCAACGAGGGCGTCCAAGGTATGAAATTCATCGCCGTTGATTTGGGTTGTTGTTTTTACGATGTTTATTATAACGAACACTACATGAGGACCATAAATGAGCAAGCAAATACATTAGTCGCCGGTAACTAAAAACTAACAGTCTTTCTTTTCCCACTCCATATGAATTAGAAACTAAAATTTCAAAACATTTTTGAAATGGCATCGACAAACTTCAGCTTCCTTATTTATTTTATAGATTTGTTCCGTTTCTTTCGATCGGTAAAAAGCGATAATATTAATTTTGCAGAAGTGATCATAATTAAAGTGCTATGTTGTTTTCTGCTAAGGCAACTGGAACACTGCGTAATGCTTTGTCCGATTTGGGAATCCGAATGCGCTATGATATATGAAGCCAGACAGAATTAAACGCGCTTAAGCCAGCACTTCCCGGCCGTTAAAGATGAAAGCAATTTCTGATTTGTCTTCAGTAAGTCCGTTTATTTACATGTAATTCAAATGGTGCAAACGGTATTTATATTCTTTGAGTGAATTAAAGTTCTCAACTTCTGAGTCGTGCCAACCAGACATATCCAAAGCCGTCATAAAGTCACTTCATTTTCCAAAAGGAATTTAGTAACCAGAGGAAGAATCTAAACAGGTGCCAGCTTTACAAGCCACAAAAGGCACTAACTGGCATGACTTGTGCTTTAAATGCACTGAAATGCAGTGATGTTGTTTAAGCAAAACTCAGAACTATTTTACAAACAGTTTCTTCGCAAGAAAACGAAATTAAAGTTGAATCGGCATGCCATAACGAAAACCGGTTTTGAATTGGTTCGGTAGCCTCGCTGACTACTTTGTTTTAAAATAATAAATATATACAACGAGAACAACACACTCCAGGCGACTCCGATCAGAATGAAAAGTTGTTCTGTTGGCGGTAAGGCTCAAATGCATAACAGGTAAATTTAAATGTTTGTCATCTGATTTTCCTAAATTTTATACGGGTAATTTAAAAGAGAAGCAAAATTTCCATATACCAAGCTGCAATATTATTCATTTGAAAATAAAAACATACTTCCATGGTAATATCACTTTCTCTTGTCTCCTTGCCAAGTGCATGGAAAATTTGTATTGTACTATTTTTTTTGGCTAAGATTCATTTTCCAATAAAAGCTTGGCACGAAATATTATTTCTCCTCATATTCATTGGTCACTAAGTGACATTTATGCAAATACTATCGTTCAAAATGATTTTATTGTGTGAACCTTGTCGCGAAATTTGTGACGAACGAAAGCCATCAATTTAATTTCGCAGATTAGGTTTTTAAAGCGAGCTTACATGTTTCAGTCAAGAAAATTCTCACTCGGGCGAGTTTAGGGACATCGATCAAAAACCATCAAACCTTTTCATGTTTCAGTCAAAAAAATTCTCACTCGGGCGAGTTTAGCGACATCGATCAAAAACCAAACCAGTTCTGAAACATTGCTTCTAGAGCTGTCGACTTTGCCGTTCAAAATTTAACCTCAAAGTTAGTTTAATTTTGTTAAAAGTTTGGCATTAACACCAGCAATAGCTAGAGGGTGAAATTCATGAAACGGAATATCAAATTATCGATATTTAATAATTTCGCGGGAAAAGAAGGTGGTTGTTTATTAATAACAATAAAATTATACTTCCAACCGTCCAATTCTCACAGTGGACATGTGAAAATTTAATACGTGAATTGAAATATCATCGCCCACCGACCTAAAAACACGGAAAATTGTGTTATTGTTTTAGTGCCATGAAGTTTATATACATTTACATGATGTTTTATTAACAAGATTGACTATGCTTGATATGTCTTATTACGTTCTACATTAGTTTTCCTACTTTTGCCGATGAAAATGTTAATTCTAAAATATATTTTCGCTTTAACTTACCGGCAAACATTAAAAGATTCCCATAAAAGCTTGCAGCACAAGAGGAAATGGAAAAATGTCGGGGTATAGTTAGTAATGGCGATAGCATAGTAACCATGGCCGTATCTATGGCCATAGTTTTCACAAAGTAGAGTCGTTTAATTCAGTTTGGGCAAAGTTGTGTGAAGCACCCGTAACACTTGAGTGCATTGAAGCATTCCTGTAAATTTGGGGTCGGCTGCATAAACAAACTTAACGAGACCACTTATTAATAAGTGCTGTTTATACAGCAAAATCAGATAAACTTGTCACGCGTAAAGTTTCAAGACCTTCTGAAGTCCCCTATGTTTGGCATGTTGCTTAGGCTACTTGTTATTTTCAGATTATCTTCAGACAATTTCTATCCAGATTTTGGTCGTTTAGGCATTGTTATCATGGAAAAACCAAGAATAACAAAAAAAAACTCTTTATTTGCCGGTACCTTGCAAAAGAGATTAAGTTATGTTAAAGTTGCAAATTTTTAATCTCTTGTAATCACCTCAGCTATCAGTGGTACAATATAAGTCGACCCTGTATTAAGTGGTCACCCTCGGGGAATGGCTGAGTGACCGCTTTACACAGGTTATACAGAATACACGTCAAACACACAAAAAACGCCATTTTATTTCACATTTGGTAACTTAATGTACAGTTTATGCACAGAAGCGCTAGAACGATAAAATTATGGTATGAAAAAGGGGAACAATGACAGTATAAAAACAGATTAATAAACAGTAATGCCAAGATCCTTACGGTCAGTATTGAGTTGTCAGAAAATTAATTTAATTACCTTGCACGCTATTTACTTTGCCTGAGTGGTTTCCTTTTACAAAGCGACTGTTTAAAACAGGTTAAGATAATAGAAAACAGCTCGTTGGGACTTAGCTTAGTAGGCCAAAATTACAGTAATTAAGGGAAGTAATTCAGTCTCGGACTTCGACAACTGACCGCTTATGAAATAGAGGGTGACTTGATACGGTGCCGCTTTATATAGTTTACTGTAGTTTCTGGAAGTTTTTTCCCTTTATTTGTTTTCTTATAGAGAGACTTGACTTACAAATTTCCCTTGCTAAGGCAGAGGAACTCAATTAAATTCGCGAATCGAATAACCTCAATTTGCTGAGAATTAATTAACGGTGTTATTTAATTAAAGTAAATATTGATGTAAGAAAAATGATGAATATTCAGGTTAATGAATTAATGAATATTCGGGTTTTAAACAAACAACAAAGACTGAGCCAGTCACTAGCATTATTGTATACTTATTAAACCACTGTGGCAAACTGATGGAGCATTTTGAAGAAGCGCACAGCTTAACGTTTGCCTGACTTCGTCAAATCACACGCCCAAGTATACACGAGAAAGTGGACCCGTCAGTTATCCACTTAATTACATCCATTTTGAAATCACTGGTGATCCTTGGAATCTGATTGGCTCTCAACAGTGCGATTTATTCCCAAATTGCACCATTTTATTACTCTAAATCGCATCCTTTCTCTAGCCCATCAAAATGGAAATGAAGTAACAAAAATAGAATATTAAAATTGACAATAAAACTCTGTGATTTCAAAATAGGTGTAATAAAGTGGTAATTGAACTTTGTGTCGTGCAATTTTGGTCTGAAATCATACTTGTGATTTCAAATCAAACTCGGGCTGTGCGCTCGTTCGATTTTGAAATCACGCGTATGATTTCTGACCAAATTGCACTCCACTCAGTTTAATTACCATCATTAAGAGAACGATACGTGTGCATACAACACACTTGATTATTAAGAGAACTCGTAACCAAATCTTAACTTCTCTACTTTTAAGTGAGTACTTTTATTGGGCTTTTTATAAAAGCGACCCCAAGGCGCGGTTGAATAAAGCCTCTACTAAGTATCGTATGGGTACCAAATAAGTCACTTTACGGCCAGCTAAATTTGAAATTTTCCTTTCTCGCGTGACCGATTAACTGGCTCAAAGATATAATAAATATCTTACTAACCTCGTTTTCTCGGTCCGTACTTGTAACTTACGGAT
Source organism: Pavona decussata (assembly GCF_977016875.1). NCBI lineage: Eukaryota > Metazoa > Cnidaria > Anthozoa > Scleractinia > Agariciidae > Pavona > Pavona decussata. Next base: position 405,233 of record NW_028145601.1, read on the forward strand.
CCTGTTTTTTTTCCCGTTGATTCATAGATTAACGGGAAAAAACTCGGTCCGTAACTTACAGAACGGACCTCGAACTCGGTTCCGGTAAGAGGTATACATTAACCAAACTCTAAAAGGTGATTTAGACAGTACGATTTTTGCTTACTACTATCTCATGCGACCAGCTTACGCCAGTTGCTTACTGGTGTTGGCCTTTGTAAACCGCTCTCCATTTATTACAATTACTGAACAAGATACATCTCGCAACTTGAACTCATAAACTGATATACAGTTCCGTTGTTCCTAAACTACAATTATAACAATAGCCCGGGTTTCTCCAACAGAGTAAGCCGTTACTATTTCACTCTTTTTCCACCTCAGGATGAAGAAGTTGGTAATTCAAATTCCACGACCCATTACTACAACACTAGAACTCAAGTAAACTCGACCGGTGCAGAAAACGTTTGGCGCCAAGAAATGCACCAGCCTTTTACAACCCGCTATGTACCCGAACCAAGTTCCCAAGGACATGAAGTACAGAGGGCGGCGGCAAGGGACCAAAACCAAAATCTCCCAGTTAGAGTGCCTTCACAGGACCTCCCGGGTCTGATTCCTCCCAGGGAGATAGACACTCGGCCACCTGATAGCGAGACGGCCGATGGGGCACAAAACTATCGGCGAATGGCTGTTTGCCAAGAAACCGACGACGCTCAATTTCAGAGGACGAGGATGCGGGTTTATATGAAGAGATTTTAACAGTGACGAAGTTTCCGAGAACGTGAATTTGACAATCTTTCCCAATCTATTGGCCGGGAACAAGCGTGAGATCTTACGGGATTAAAATGAGGTTGTAGTGCACTATATAAATTAAAGCTGCTATTAATGATTTGCTGTTTTTAATGTTACCGGCTAAAGAGGTTATTTCATTCTAGTATCATGTAATTTTTACTCGTTCGTGTAGAAAACAGCGATTACGCGGTTTTCGTTATGTGTATCCTCAACAAGCTCGTTTTCTTCTTGTAAGCTACTGAAAAGTCTCCTTGATGAGACTGTCCCGCTGACTGCAACAGTCTTTTGCACACGACCAAGGTTCCTTGACAAATCTCCTTGTTCAAGAACTGGCATGCCACATAAAATCTTGACAAGAAAAATTCTGCTGTCTTTTCACACGCGTACCAATTTTTACTTCAGTACTCGACAAATGTTTCCTTAATTGACTGAGACCTTTCTCAATTTGCAAGATTTTCAACGAGGAGGCTTATCAAGGCGTAACTTGCCAAAGTTTGCGGTACAAACAAAAACAGTTGCACGTGCCTCGTCTGGGAAAACTTTACTACTTGTTCACACGAGCACGTTCGGCTACTTGACAAGTTTTCAAAGTTGACCAACTATTTTGCCAGTTTTTGATCAAGGATACTTATCCATAAAAAAACAAGGTTTTTTCAGACACTCAAGGAAAGGGGGAAGGGGGAAAAGGGGGGGGGGGGGAGGGGGCGGAGGGAGAAATCGTGCTAAAAAATCCCTGATCCGAGTTCAGTTAACCCTTTAAATCCTAGGTGTGTGGTATTTTTTTCAATGACTTTTTGGCAATAAATAGTCTGAGCCACTTAATTTCTCCATAAATGGAGATGAAATAAAAATATCTGCGGTCTTAAGAAACTGTGGGCTCAGGCTAAATTGTCACGTGATGCAAGTGACGGTTGTTGTTTGTTTCGAGCGAGTGCACGAGCACGAATCTGGTAAAATCATCGCTTTATAAGTGTTTTTCGAGCCATTTTCCTCTGCAGAAACCCCCATTCTGGCATCATCAAGCTGGAATGTGGGTAGAGGCAATCCTCTGAAAGAAAACAGAGGTGAGAGGTGATTTCATGCTGACTGAGTCGCCAAACATGCTGTGTAGCAGACATGGAGGCCCACGAGTGAAGTTGCCTCTCTGGCCGTTTTGTGGATGGATTCCAGGACCTGCCAAGGCTATTTGGGCGAGTTTGGAGTAGTAAAATATTCAATGGATTCGAAATTTTGCTGGTGGTACTGGGTGGCTCGACACTTATAAAAAAACTATGAAATGGAAAGAGCAGGAGTTCTACGCTGGCGCTATGGCTGAATTACCCAGAATTCTCTTCGGGCGTAAACGAGGCAACGTGAGATACGCAAGACTGGGTCTGATAAAATGGCTGAAGTATAGCCCTCGGAAAGCGTTGAGAGGAAAACTTCCAGTCAGATACCAAGGTCTGACCTTGAGGTTTGCTGTAAATATAGACTTTTCAATTTTGAACAAATTATTTGGATTAAAATTGACGATAAATAAGTGTAATTTTTGATGTTATTATTTGGCCGAACAATTGGCATTTAGGACTTTGTTGCCAAACGAACGGTGATATGCAGCGAAAATCGGGAGGCGTAGTCGATTTGCTGGGTTTGATGATGGAAATATACATCAGCTGGTGTCATTCACACATTATCATGACGTTGTAGCTTAAGTTAAACAAGAAGCAATTCATAGAAGCCAGAACGGTGTTTTCGACGCATATATGCGTTGTTAGTATGCGAAGGGTTAAATCAAGTACCGGATAAACAGTCGAACGTTAAAAAGATACTGTACAAAAGTTTATTTGGCATTTGATTACAAGCATTTAATTACATGACAAATGAACTTGAGGAATTATAATTACTTCCTTGCATCACCTAACTAATGGGTGTTCAACAAAATGAACAGCAGAAACAATAATTCGCGACCACAAATTAAAAATTAACAAATTAACATGGGCTATTAAGGATGTCTGGAATCGTGTGGAAATATGAAATACCCAGCTGTAGGTAGTGGAATCCTCTTAAACGTTTAATCGTCTACCCAGTCGATCCCAGGGCCGGGTTGTTCGAAAGCCGATTAACGCTGATCCCCGGTTAAAAATTAACCAAGGTTTTCATCTCGCTCATTAAAAGTTATTAAAAGCTAATCTTAAGCTAACGGTAAAGAAAAGTCTAAGCCAGAACTGAGGAACAAAAATCTTTTTGAAAGAGTGTTCAGTGATTTGTAATTAAACTCGAATCAAAGTTGACGTTAACTCAGGATTAGCTTAATCGGGCTTTGAACAACTGGACCCAGTAATAGTTGTGTCCTTTCTCGAGCTCATTTGGGAAGGAATCGTCTACTAACCTCGCTAAAGAGCAGGTAATTTTAGGTACGTTTGAGCGCTGGAGCATATACTAAGGTAATCAAATGCAACTTTAATAATGATAAGCAATTTTGTTAAATTTTATTGTAATAAACCAAGGAAGCACTCATGAATAATCATTCGAGATGGATACCTCATTCAATGTTAAATTTTCTTTGGAGCAAGTTAGTTTTTAGAACAAACTCGACGTTCACACTACCGCAAAACCAACAAAGCTAAGTGCAATTGTATAAATGTTGCGAGAATGACGCTATAGGTTTCTACGTACAAAAAAAATTAATACTATTACGAATAAAAAATAATTCTTTCTTTCCAAATTCACGGAAAACCCTTGTCCTGAACCAAAATTAACAAAACAAAAACACACTAAAAATAAACAACAACAACGACAACAGAAAAACAAAAACAAAACACTGCTTTTGCAAATGCGGTTGGCTGGGTTAATGAAATTCAGGAAAATTTCTCAATACATAAAACAGAATATTACAACTTTAAAGTATGCCAGCATAAAAAGCACATCCGAAAATCTGTACAATTGAGTAAGTCGTGAAGCACCCGATTGTTCTGTTACCCACCCCATCCTAAAATGAACTATACGATGTCCGCTCAGGTAAAGTTTTCGGTATTTAAAGTAGAGTTACAAAGTGTATACCGCAGCTAAATTCCTTGCTATTCGAAGAGTACTTTAAACTGTTAAGATCAAACTAGCATTGTGAACTGATAATTATAGACGACAACTGTAGATAGTCTCTAATATGTCAAGCAAAGGCTTGGTTGGGTTCTCTCTGCCGAGTAAAAGTTTGGTTATATTTCACAAATTAAAATTTCAACACGCGCAGTCGACCGTATTTTATACGGGGTGAATAAACATTGTATACTGAGCCGACAAATACGGTGCAATGGAAGCTATGCGGTTGAGTATGCTTTTGGGCGAAAACCAAAGAAGACGAATTAAAGAAAAAGGCGAAAAACTGAATGCAACGCTACACACCAAGCTTACCGTAGAGCGTATAACATTTTAGGAATATATCAATAGAAACGATTAAATTTTCATAATACAAAAGCTTACATCGGTAGTCAATCTAAAGTCTCCTTATCGCTTAGCGCATTCCATAACTTGTTTACTTTTTTCCCTACAAACCCAAACGGTATTTTACCTCAACAAGCTAAAGCAGCTTTAAGCTACATGCCATGGGGGAAACATACAATGACTATCCTTTTTACGTCCTAACTGTAACCAACACAATTTCTCACTGTTGCCAAAAGTTAAACTGACATTACGTTTTGAGGTTATCCTCAGTAAAATCTCCCGAGACAAGTTTACTGGGAGATGCTACCACACGAAACTACTCTTTTTCTAATTTCTTTTAGCAGCCATTGAAAGAGTTTCATAGAGTTGACGATCTGTTTGTTAGACATGACAGTTTCTGGCGAAACGCAATGGCGCTAGCTACAGCTGGCTCTGAACGTCACCTTAATCGTGGTCAAACGTAAAACAAATAATTAAAAAGTCCTTTGAAGGTAAGGTGTTCATTTTGAAAGCTTAAAGGTGTTAATTTTTTGTGAGTCGAGTTTACTAAATCACTTTACGATATGTTAAAAACATTTCAGGGACCATTAGATTGAACAGAAAACAAAGACAAACAGCGCAGACCAGTCTCCACATACGCTCTGTTTTTTTTTTTTTTTTATAAGAACGTCTAATTTTGGAGCTGAGGCTGAACGTTCTCATATTTTTTTGCGATTTGAGGCTGAAAACGTTTTTAAGATGTTCTTAAATTACATGGTATACACCACATGTATTTCAGTAAATCAATGCGTACGTGACCAGGAAACCTATCAAAGTGCCTTGCCTGCTGAGATATGGTATCAAGAACTGCTGATTATGACAAAACGAGATGTGTGTCATCATTGTTAATGGTATACAAAACATGCCCTTAGTATTTTGGTTAACTTACATTTGTTACCTTGATTTTATATACAGATTAGCAAAATCAAAACGTTCTTAATCGACTCTCAGCCTGAGGAATGTTCTTAATACACTGTACGTTCTTAAAAGTTTGGTTAATCTCAGCCTCGACGTTCTTTTAAAAAAGGTTCTTATAAAAATAAAACAGTGTGTACTTCACTGTAACAAAGACTTGAACCTCTTTTTAGTAAATCGTAAATGATTTAGCAAACTCATCTCTATGTAAAATTCCTATCTTTAACGAACTTTTCTTATTTTTGCATGTTTGACCGCGGTCAACACATCATCGGCCACCAACATGAAAACGAGACGAATGGACCAAGCACAAAAAACTATCCACCCATTCGCCTCGATTCCCCGCTGCTTTTTGTAGAAAACAAACAGTTTACTGTGGTATCAAATGTAATAGCAACAACTTAACTAGGCCGTACATGTAGTTCGACAAAATGACTGCATCCTCCGGCAAATCCTAGAGGAGAACGTGTTGGTTAAAATTAGGGCTTAAAAAATTGAGGAAACTCATGTTTAACTAGTGCAGCTGCTGATAAAATAGGGTGATCTTTGCTGATATTTCCATTACTCAGCTGTTAAGCTTGTTTACATGGACAGATAAAGTACCAGCAAAACACTTAACCAATCGTTTTAGCGTTAAACGAGTGATCATTACCGGTATTGAACAGTTTATTTCGAACAAGTTCGGCACAAAAAAATTAGTTTTCCTCAACGCAACTCGAAAACAACCAAAACTGTATGTGTTTGATGCCAAAAGAACGAGACTCTGTTTAATCCAAATTCATGCTATTGTCATCCAAAATATATAAACAAAGATCGCCCTATTTTCACGTGTAACCTGATAAATACCCTATCGGCGTCCACCGTGCATTTCCATCGGTGCTCCAGGGTAGGGTGGGGGGTCATCCGAATACCCACTATGACGGGGGTTCGCCCGCAAGCCCTGGTTTCCCTGCTGTCGGCCTCTCTGGTTGCGTTGATTACGCTGCTGTTGTGATTGGCGGCGCAGTGTCAGCTGTCGAGCAGGCTTTCGGTTCGGATTACTGCTTGGCGTGTGCACGCTGCATAACTTGATGAAACCTGCAGGCGAAGGAATTTCACAACATTTATTACAAAACAGATGCGATGTCCAATCCAATTCCATCCTGGCTATCAGTAGCCAAGGACACTTAGCTAAGTTCCAGGAAACTATTAGAGTAATTTGAAACAAAACTGAAACGATATTTGTTTGGTCTTCTTTGATTACAATGCTTTTTTTCAGCTTTTTTTTCTTTAGTATTATATTTAATTAAATGACAGGTGGTACTTCCCCCTGAATGCTGTTGCTCATGTACGCGAGAAAATAACCGCCAAAGTTGAGTTTACTTTCTCGGGGTAAAGCTCAAAAACAAAGGGAAAAAAACCTTTTTGGTGACATCACGTCCTAATGATGCGGTTACCGGAAGAGGTAAAGACAAGGGATCATTATTTTTTTGCGAGGGGTGGGATAGTAGACCTTCGGGGGAGCCATACAAACAAACCAATTTGCTTCAAGAGGGAGGGGGGGGGGGGGGGTTACCTCAAAACTAAAGGAGTCTAAAGGACGGGTTGTAATTGTTAGTTGTGTATTTAAGAAGGAAATTCAGCCGTAAAAAAGGTATTCGGGGTGGGTGGGGGGGTAAAAGTGATTTCACTTACATAAAATTCCACCCAATGGAAAAATAAGGAAGACTTTCTCCAGAATCGGAGTGCAAATCCACATTCAATTTAAATGAACTCGAATGGTTCTTGATAGACAATTACCCTGTGAAGGTCTCCGAAATATTAAAACGTTACTCCACATAGAAGAAGTTGGAATTGAGAGTTCTAGTTGTTTTTGACAGCTGATGGAAATGCCATGTACGAAGTTATCCTTCCTTCCTTGAAATAAATCTCTTGGGTGTGCGTGTTGTGGGAGGAAGGGGATGTTGGAGGGGATATTCAATGACTAATTACCGTCGGTTGCATCTAAGCGTGTACACGGGAGGGAAAAACAAGTTCTAGTTGGGTGCAAACATGATATGTTTTGGCGCCAAACATTCGAAGTTTGGAGTAGGCGGCTGTTAATGACTTGATTTGTTTTTGCTCAACAAAATATTCTTTGCAAGCACTTTTAAATGTTAAGAATACTTTCTGGAGGCAAGTGTGCTGTTTCTGAGCCAGACATATGCCTGCAAGTCGAGAGAAATGAAATAAGCTTATCAGTGGAACGCGCTGATCTGACCGTTTGCTTAACGGCTGTCAAACTCTAAATGTTTGGCTACAAACACGTCATGTCTGGCACCCTATTACAGTAGTATAAGAACATGTTTTTTGTCTCGTGTCTACGCTTAGATGCAACCGACGGTATTGTCTTGTAATCAAGTCGTGGTTGTTTCTGATAGTTCCTTTACCTGCCATGAGCAGAATGAGTCCAATCCCCATAAGTACCACAGCCCACCAGTACTCCTTGATCCATTCAAAGTATCCAAGGATAGCCTCCTTGCTAAAGAACTTGTTCTTCAGGCGGGACAACGGCCCGTCGGCATCCACAGCACGGCATTTGAGGAATACATCACAGTAACCGTTGAAGTCGTTGCACGGGGCGCCGGGGAACTGTTTAAGTTCCCTTGACTTCATGCTTTGTATGTCGCTAGTTGGTGTGCATACGCCGTCTTCTCCATTTTTGCAGCACACATCACAGAGATGAGCCTCTTGTTTGCACTGGCACTCCAACAAATCGAATGCTAGGCAAATGGAGCCACTGCATTCCTAAGAAACATAAAAGATTACACACTGATAAATTTCCTGAGAAGCACCTTCGCTTCTTTTACACCCTTGGCTTCCTTTTCCCTCTCCCTCACTCCCCTCGCGCGTCGCGCGTGCACGATTCCCCTTCCGCCTTCTACCCTCCACGCAGGCTATTGGCTTTCCTTCTGATTGACTCAAAACCTAGGTTGCCATTTACAGATGTATCACGATAAAAAAACAAGAACAAGAACGACCAAAAATCCCTGATTTTCACTGACCATTCAAGACAAATCCTTTTAATCAATTCTTTCATAAATATGTTTGGAAACGGCATTACCCCTTTGCCAACAACGAAACTCTTTTGCAAACCTTGTGGATACACAAGAAGCAAAATTCTCTGACTTTCCCTGACCTTGAAAAAAAAAACAAAACAAACAAACAACAACAACAACCCTTATTTCCTTGACCTGTTTGAGTCTGTGAATCATTGAAATCATTAACTGTTAATATTCGCTTTCAAGCTGTGCTGCAGTAAGTTCCAATGGTTTCGCAGTGTTTATTATACTGTACAAGGGTTGTTGAATATATCTGAGGTTGTGCATGAGATCCCAGGGCTTGGACCCACTACATGGTAAGCTTTACCATGTACGGTTAATTTATGTTTGAGCTTATGGATTAAATCCCAAGGTGTAACGATTCACATAAAAGCTTTTGGGATGTTCTTTCCACTTTCATGTTATGCTTTTTGCTTCATGGTTACGATACAGGGCCCAGTTGCTCAAAAGCCGCTTAATGCTAACCCCCGATTAAAAATCAACCGAGGTTTTCATCTTGATGGTTAAAAATGTTTTTAAAGCTGACTTGAAGCTTAAGGCAAAGACAAGTCAAAGTGAAAACTGAAGGGCAAAAATCTTTTTGAAAAATGATTGCTGATAAGTAACTCGAATCAAAGTTCACGTTAACATAGGATTAGCTTAATCGGGCTTGGAACAACTGGGCCCTGAGTGTTCAACTTACCCCTAATAAACAAACTTGTCTTCCTCCATTGCATTCAGTCAAGTTAGCCTTGTGTCCTGGCGCGGGGCATGTGGCATTAATTCCACTGTAGATTGTCAAGGAAATACTCGCAGCAACAAAAATGAGCCAACACTAGAGTACCTGCAGACTGTTGTGCTATTATGCAGCTTAATTTGTTACAAAGGAATGCAACTTAAAAAGAGGTGGTGGCGTTTCTTAAGTCAGTGTGGTGTAATTTTGATTTTTACATATTACATTATTTGTAAAAACAAAAACAAAACCAAGCAAGCAATCAAACCAAAAACGTTCATAATGAAATCACTTCAGACCACAAATTACCAAAAGACGTTATTTTTACTTGTACAATGTTCCACTTTGAAAGACACCTAAAGAAAGGAATGATCACAAAGATATTCCAAACAATTGTTACGAAGATCTTTAAGGACCTTGAAGGTCCTCAAAGATCCTTAAAGGATCCTTGAAGATCTTTTGGAAAAATTTTTGAAGATCTCTGGATCCTCATACAGATCTTTAAGGATCCTTAAAAGATTTTTGCCCGGGATACATGTGTACATATACATACATCTGTACACTTAACTTGGTGTACCTCAGACCTGCTCACTTCTGGACCAACACACAACACATACTGAAATGCAACCTGTGCAATTTTTGCTCCATCAGAGGGGAGATAACTTGGAAATCTTTTTTTCTACAACTACAATATAACTTTTCAACATTTTCTTATAAAATTAATATAGGTGTAACACATGTAACAAACATGTATATGCACTGCGGGTGAAAGATTAAATAGAAGATGTACTCGCAGTTATATACGCAATCCCACTCAAGCCTGAAATTTTTTTTCAGGTTTTTTCGCAACAGTCTGGTTGCGTATGTAACTGCGAGAACATCTTCTATTTAATTTTTCTATAAGTTATCAACTCACCTATTAAAATTTGTACTTTTATTACACTTTTTCAGTTGCTTTTCTCTGTGTGTATTCTTCATACATTGACTAGATAAAAGTAACTTCTAAGTAATAAAACATTAATTTTGAATTTTTTTTTCAAAGACAGTGTCAATCCCTTTCACCCCTCTATCTTGGTTGCAATAACGTTTTAGCACTTTTACCATTACGAATGCAAAGGATACTCGCAGTAGGATGTATTGGAACATTCTGTTTCATTGAGACACAAAAAGGATGTGTTATGGGGAGTGCAACTCCCATTACAGCAAAGACCTTGACTTGGGCTGCAAAGAGATCAAGGTAACAGCGTTGTGCATTGTAATAGAAGTGTAGAAAAGTGATGTCGAACCTTGATTACCCTCTTCTTAAAAGTATAGGTGTCGCAAGAATAATTGGAGTCAAAATAATAATAGAGAGAACATCAATGGCAGATCAAGTTAAATCAAGTCATCAAATAAGATTTGGTTGAGCAGTTAAATGGATGGCTCTAGAAAAGAACAACATGCTTGAGCTGTCCTTTCTGATCCTGTTTTCCGATCAATTTTCAGTGTGAACAAAGCCTTCTCATACATGTATATAGGAATTACTTGCAAAAGCATTTTTGTAAAAATACAAAAGTCTGGTGATGGGGAAATTGTAAACATAATTACTCCCAAAAAAAGTATAAAATTCACAAGAATGATATGCATACACTGTACATGTAGATATACAGTTTCTTTTTTAAAGAGACAAATGAATCCATTGTTAGCAAAAACCAACCTGCATGTTTTCCCTGGCAAAAGTTTGCAGTCAAACTGTGACCCATTGCGACCATGGCAGCACCCGTCAATGTGGCAAGACTGGTCACTTTGATAACCACAGTCACACTGTTCACCTGCTTCCACCACCATATTACCACAGATGGCCTCTTCAGGGGCTAAAAAGTAAGAGCAAGGTAAGTGCAGTGGTTAGATTTCAAGCCCGCACAATGTAGTGGCAAGACTGTTGCCTATCACGACCCTGATAACCCAAGATCCCCAGGGAACAACTGACAGGAATGTCAGGAGTCTGTTTCTTGAAGTGCCAATTTGTATTTCTTTTATTGATTGAGGGCAATCTGCAGCGCAAACATGTCAAAAACTGTTCAAAAACATTATTATGGTTTTAATACGTAGCTTAAAGAAGTCTACGAAAAAGGGAATCTGTGCTGAGAGGCACTGTGTACACTGTACATAAAGTAGTTTTTTGGCCCAAAGAAAGTCCCCACAGCAACAAGAAGAAAATCTGAAATGCGACATAGGTTGGTTATGCACTAAGCCCTTCAACTATGCGATAAGAAAAAATCGTGAAATCTCGAAAAGTATTTTACTGACAATGTCCTATGCACATGAGGACAGGAGGCAGAAGAAGGTTGGAACCAAGGAGCAGTAAATGGGAAGCATGAAGGTTCCTGTTCCCCCAACCTTGGGATACTTGTTTTACCTTTGAAGCAGCAACTTGCATCAGTACATCTTCCCTTCACATCCATAACACTATTCATTTTTGATCTGCTGCAGGCCGAGAAGAGCCTGTTATTTGGTTTATCTCCACTTGTAGCTCTTGCAAACATGATAAAATTTCCTGCGCTGCCTCCAGGGGCACAAGCAGAACTAGTGTCATGCTGAAAGTTGGAAAAAGTAATGATAATTATTCTGACTTCACTAACGAGAGACATTCAATGTGAATGGCTTTTTTAGGATGAGTCAGCCAGCCAGCCATCTGAAGAATGTAACGTAACGTAACATTAACTGAATTATCACAAAAAATTTCCCACTTGAAAAATGAACAGCACTATACATGTAATGGTTCAAAAGCTAAGAATTGTGCCACGCCGGATACAAAAAGACACTAAAAAAGCCACCCTTTAGAAGAGGGCCATACAGTATGTGGAAACGTATTCCCCATCTTAAAAAAGCAAAGAAAAAAGTGGAAAAAGCAATTATGTTGGGGCGAAAGAAAAGAAAAAATGCAATGTTTTTAATCAAATTTAAGGCCACATGCAAAAATTCAGGCACTTGTTTAAGTAAAATGAAAAAATAAAAAATTCAACATACAACTAATTCAAGGCTGAGTGCATAATTACTGTAAAATCTTGGCTCAAGATTCAATTAAAAGTAGCTGAATTTTTGCATACATGTGGCCTTCAATTTGTTCACCATTTTATGTACAATTTTGTAACTTACTGGTGATCCAAAATTGTGGCCAGTTTCATGTGCAAAGGTGATCTGGGAGACCTTCAGTGACACTTGCTTGCCATAGTTGATAAACGTCACAACTCCAGTGTTTAAACTTTTCTTCTTACCATCCCTGAAAGTTGTGGCTTTCTCACAGATTCCTCCAGCAGCTCCGCCTTGTAAAGCAATATACATACGTCTTACTTACTGAGTTTGAGGTCCGTACTGTAAGTCACTGACCAAGTTTTTCCCCCTTGATTTATGGCCTATGTGCTTCGCATTTGGGCCATAAATCAACAGGAAAAAACAAGGATCCGTAACTTACAGTGCGGACCGAGAAAATGAGGTCAGTAAGATATTTATTATATCTCTGAGGATAATAGGGTGCACGGGAAAGGAAACTAGTTGAAGTTTAGCGGGCCATACAGTGAAATACGGCCCACAAAATTGACCAATCACACTGCATGTACTAACAGAGAAATATAATATTGCAATAATTTGCAGGTTGCATTCTTTGGAGAATATTCCAGAATTATGAATTCATGGAATATATGGTATTCTTGTTCTTTTGGAAGCAATACCTTTTCCCGAATACACAGGATGACATTCTGTTCATTTGACCTCATATGAAAGGAATATGCATATAGAGACAAGTTTTATTCCTTGCCAACAGTTTGCCAACTGCAGTTGTTGCAAAGTTTCAAACATGCCAATTCTTAGGTTGCCAGCTCCAGTTTGTCAATTGTGGTTTGCTGTGTGAAGGAACCTTTAGTTACAAAATTGTAACAGTTAAAAAGAGATGTTGCTTTTGAGTGACCACATCTTCTCCTTTGGGGTGAAACATGTATGAATCCTCAATGCCGTTTTCTGCGCATACTGGATACATGTACCTACACTGCATGCCATAAACGTCTGTCACATGACACTTAGATAGTTGTTGTTACATTAGCGCTACTCTGACTTGCTTTTTTTACTGCTACAATGGGGATGTGAGGGTGGGGGTAAGTTCCTGAAAACTGCAGTTTGAAGACTGAACTACAACATGAACAAAACCTTTAGTTTACCTGATTCGCCAACCCAAGCAAGTCCAAGGACACCATCAGCAAAATCTCTGTAGGTGAAGACATAGGCCAGACACACATCATCATGATTTTCTTCAGAGTTTATTTCAAGTAGCTTCTCCACTCCAATATTGGGATCCTTGTAAGGGTTGTTTGGAACATCGGCGTCCTTACTGCTATTGGCACCCATTCTCTGGATCGCAAATTGAATCCCTGAAAGAGAAAAAAAAAATTCAACACCATGTTTCTCATCCTTTTGTGAATGGACCTCAGGGGTTGAATAAGCATTGATATTACAAGGAGAAATTTGATTAGAGCTTCTTAAAGAGTTAAAATTAATATTTAAGTGCCTACCTTCAGGTCTATCTACAACTGCAAATGCTGTATTCTTGTAAATAGCAATTGCGGCTTTCACGTGGTTTGCCATCAGCAGCATGGCCCTCTCCTTATTACCATTTGCCATATTTGCTGTAAACAGATGGTCAGCCTACCAAGCAAAGAAACTTACAATTAATGCATGCGTTACACATGGAAATGAACCAGAATCAAATCCTACAAACAGAAATTAAGTTCATGAGAACCAGATTAACTTGAAGTAGGTTTCTTTCTCTACAGATAGAGGAATGATCATATTACCCCAATGTGAGAGATATTAAACATTTGAGAAAAATACACGCACTTTTGAATTTAAAAGACATGTTTCGGATACAACCGTATCCATCATCAGTTTTGGGATGTTACAAGTTGTGAAAATATACAGTTTATATATACAACTTGTAAGTGGTAGAAAATTACAAAAATGAACAAATGAATGTAGCTAATCACATGTTACATAATACTAAAGGGAATACAAAACAATGATTGAACAATGTGGCTGATACAAGGAATGGCGAGGAAACTGAGGACAAAATGTTGACTTGAGACAATTCCATTAAATGCCTCAGCTTTATAACTTAACCTCATCTTAACAGATGCTTAAGAAATGTTCTGCAAACAGACATCAACTGAGTGGACACTCAAGATTCTCATCAAGAGTTTGATCAAAAGTTAGATACACTAACCTGACTACACGGCACATGCCTTACGGAGCATAATACAGGCAAATAACAGACTGAAGTAATTATTATTTTTGTTGGTCAGAAGTTACAACGGTTACCAAAAACACGTGACCTCTTGCCTTCAAAAGAGTTGGATAAAGTTGCGTTTTGGTGGACGTCAATCAAAGAAAAACTGTTGAAATTATTTTGAATTCTGACAACATTTCAAGGCAATTAACACAGCCAAGAAATTGACAGTTTATCCGCTGACAGATGGTAATTTTCATTGAAGTTTATTTCCATGAAACCAGTTTATCTAAAAGAAAGAGCATTGTTTAGAGGATACCATATTTTTGAGTGAAAAATTTTAGATTGCTGCACATGATAATTTGTAAAATCAATTAAGGATGATTGCGAGATTGCAAATTGTTACGTGCAGTGCAATTTTAAATTTTTAATTCAAAAATATGAAAAAAATGCGTTTTTGCTTGCATACACAAAGAAATCTTCCTCCTCCTTAGTCTTTTGAGCCCCCAGTGGGGCAATTTAGGGCCGCAAAGAAATCGCCACCCTTTTTTTACGGGTGCTAGTAAAACCAGATTTTATTAAGGACAGTGCCTACTATTGTTACTGCAGACATGTTCTGCGCATCTCGAGATACTCGGGTTTCCTATGGGTGGTGCCTACTAATACAGGGATATTTTTGCGCACTTTAAAATTATGCAGAGAAAGCAGAACTTACTGTAGCAAGTGATTTTGGTATCCAAAAAGAAAATTGGGAACCATGCATTTTTCAGAGATAATAAAGCTTCAATTTGGAAAAAAGCACCATACATTGCTTTGTATTTTGCTGCTTTTTAGAATAATTGTTGCTTAGTTAGACACTGTATCTCTAAAAAATGTGTGGTTACCCCCAATTTTCTTTTTCGATTTCAAAAGCCGCTACTAAGATCTGCATTTCCCGCATAGTAATAAACGGTGCAAAAATTCTTCTCTATTAGTAGGGACCATCCTTAATTATTGCTACCCCAACATATCGCAACTATGGAATGAGGACAAAAAGGCTGGAAAAGAAGTAAGGAGAGTACGCGTAAAATTCACTAGTAACTGTCTTGAAGACGGGTAGGAATTGGGGCACATGTACATAGTGTCTTCATTATTTTTCCCGGATTAGAAGAAGGATCAAGTCAGTTATTTTGAATCTTAAGAGCTACTGAGTTTATATTTACAAATGTTATAGCATTTTGGTTCAAATGATCAGTGGTTAAAAAGCAAATCAACATTTACAAACAACATCTACATGTACATGTACTGTAGCATTTTCCCTGGTCTTGTAAAATCGATTTGAAGTCTGAGGATCGGTTTTAATTTTTGAGCAGTGTTTACATTGTGCCTTGGAAATCGAAACATGAAATGGATTTTTGTCACGGTATACCTCACAAGAAGGTCAAGCTCTGATACTTACCTGTAGTTTTTAAGCCTGTCATGAGAAGGCTGTCTCATCTCTCAAATCGAGACTCCTATCTCTCCTGGCGAGAGGCCAGGAGAGATACTTACTGTACTTTTGAGCGATACTGTACATTATTACATTTGTACATTATTTTCACATTTACTTACCCTCATCTTCAAAGTACAAGACAGTTTATTCTCATCAATGGATCCTGTTGCTCTGCGATATCTGTATTTGAATGGCTCAAATCGGGTGTGGTCCTCCTTTTCAACAACTTCTTCCTTTACTGCTGACCTGAGTGGCAAATTGATCACATCAACAATAATTTAACAAATTAAGTAATCTGACAACATTATCTTAGCTTGCTGCAGGAGAGGGACTTAACAGAACAATCAGTGAAAGTTTGGGGGGAAAAAAACTTTGTGGAAACTTTTACATTGAGGGTATCGCCTGGGTTAAAGTGCATCAAGAGTGGGTGGTTCTCTGAACAACTCTTCATGGAAATCAAAACAGAGCAGTTGACTCCTTGAGTTTTTAAGTAGACAGCAGAGTATTGCCAGAGTATAACTAAGGAATTTACATATAGGCACTGGGGGCCTCTTCATATGAGCCCGGTCGACCGGGCTGGCTCGGTTTCCAAGATCTCGCCTCGCCACTCTTTTCTTTACAAAAATTTTGATGTGTTCATATGAGAAGGCGGGCTGGCCCGGTTACCGAGATCTCGGTTTTTGCAACTGAGATCTCGGTAACCGAGCTGGAAATTTTTTTCATATGAACACTCCAGCCCAGATACCGGGACTGTCCGAGACGAAACAATTTTAACTGAGCATCGCTTGTACGGTCGCTGACAAGTCAGTAAAATTGTTTTTATACAGGGTTAACCTCCCGATTGGGCAATTCCAGAAAATATCCATACCCAACCACGGACGGCTTCCATGTTTTAACCCCCCCTTGCCTTCGGAAATTCCAAAATGCGTTACCCCCCCATGCCCTCAGAATTCCATAATCGTGAACCCCCCCTCCCCTTCAGAATTTCCGGTTTTTCTGGGAAGTACATTTTCGATTTTAGCAACGCCTATATGAACAAACGAACATGAATTTATGCCTCCTCAGGGCTGCGATCTAGCGGCGCTAGGCGACAAGCTTTACTCTTCAGCAACAAGAAAAACCTACCGCTAGTGGCCAGGCCGTGAAATGTTCTTTTCAAGTCCGAATTTGGCTATAATAATAAACACCATTTACGGCAGTTTTACTCCTCTTTGTTTTCTTGTGCCATTCAACTCCTTTAGGAAAAGTAGGAAACTAGAACAACGCATTGGATGAAAACAAAAATTATTTCTTTTCACCCCTTGTTTTATACCCGCACAAAATCCATGCTTCAGTCGGCTTCAGTTTCTGAACCAAAAATTCAATTAAATAAAATTGTATCTGTGATTCCAGGCGCTATCAAGAGAAAACTTGTGGTTTCAATTACCACATTACGAATACCTAGTATTAACTATTTCAAACGCTTTTAGCGAGGAAGAAGAAAGTTACCGATTGTCAACTACATTGAAAACAACTTTATGCAAATTTATCAGTGATATGTGATGCGCGTCTTGAATGTTCGATTCCACGTGCCCGAGTCCCTCACGAGTAAACATACATCGTTGCTGTTTTG
>NW_028145601.1:425000-435000 GCF_977016875.1 Pavona decussata
ATAATAATAATAATAATAATAATAATAACAATAATAATAATATTAATAATAATAGTCTTTATTTCTCATAACTAAAGATAAAACTACATATCTTATGTTACAAAAAAAATATATACGATAAAGATATTAATAAACTAATCTGATAAGGACCATAATAAAACCTAAGCACACCTTTTTTTGTCCAGCATAAAGTTATAATTTATGGGTAATTGTAAACATCAAATAAAGGGGTGCGCAGAATAAGGCCCTAAGTGACTTTTGATGTAAGGTCAAATTCTCGTTTTGTTTCAAAAGCGAAAACAAGAAAATCAGCCCCATTCTCTCTCAAATGTTTATAAACCGCACAACGATTGCACTTTGTATTTGCCACGCTCTGAGTTCAGAACAAATTCATTAGACCAAGCGTTCTGTTTGGCTTCCTGAAGCAAAATGTTCCTGAGGATATCATTAAGGCCATCATTGAGGGTCACCCTCCTAGCTGGGCCAACTTTTCTCCAATATAAACACTATGGCTCGCCTAGCCGGGTCAACTCTGTAAGGCGAGACAATCAGAGCATGCACGAGCACTGTTGGCTTGGGCACAGGGGTCAACTTTTTCTCATATAAATGCTCGCTGAAGTTGACTCGGTTGGGAGGGTGACCCTCTTTCCTGGGACAATCTTTTCTCCATATAAACGGGACCTAAGTCTAGTGAGGGGGGAAAAAGTCTTACGAGTGCAGCTCCAGCCTAATCTAATATGCTCCTTACCTAGTTCTCTTTTGAGCTTAACGGGTACTTTTCAGTTACTCGGGCAGAGACTAAGGGTTGCATATTGTGAGCTTTGCTTGAGGCAGTAACAGTCTTTGGCCGTAAAAAGTAGGTCTTAGGGATGATTTCTAGTCAGGCAGCGTGAAATTATCAGGAATTTTTGACGCAGCCAAAGACTTACATGTAGTATTAATTTTTTTCTTGCTGAAAACTGCTGTATGATGTTCTCTGCTCAAATTTTTTTTGTCAACATCCAGGACTTAACATAAAATGGCAAAACACAACCAAGAATTGGCAAGGATTTTCTCTTTAAAAAGTGTGAGTTTGAAAAGCAATTTGATTATATTTCAACCTTACAACTGTAGCGATGTTAGGTTAGTGATCATGATTCGCATTGCAGCATATGATTCTAGAATGAAGATGAAAAAAAAAATCAATTTAAAACGCTGTCTTGCTCTGATTAAGCCGAATTTGTTGTAGAAAGCTAGACTAGAGCGCTAAAAGACCGGGTTTTGGGTGAGATTTAAGATGCGTTGGCGCCGTCAATAATTGCCAAATGTCACACTTGTTTTGTCGGAATTCACAGGTCATGTTTCGTTTCACTCAGACGTCAATGTCATGTCTAATTCCAAAGAAAATCCCCTCTTTTCTCTTGCCTAGTATTCTCTGACCTTACTTTCTTGTGATGAATGGTTACTGAAGTCTAATGTTAATGACTAGCATATTCCTTCAGCGTAGAAAGTCTCAAAATGTGCCCAATTTCTGTAGCCACCTTCTGGAAAATCAGCTCAAATATAAGCACACATAAATGATTAATCTTTCCCTTTTTGTGTGCTTGCACAATGCATCATCTGTGTTAACTGAGATCATTTACACAAACTACACTGTAGTTGTTTGTGGTGATTGTAAATTGCTCCACGCAAACTGTCAATCAAAATAACAATGTTCCGGGAAAAGTCTGCAAAGTCGAATGCAAAGGAATACCTAGTACGACAGTGCACTAATAAACCGCTTTGTTTCTTGTACTTTCAGGTCTTGCTCATTCTTCCAGAAATAAATTCACTTGAATAGTTGTGTGGGTCTTCAGGCCCAGGTCTTTGAGTAATAGCCTGATTTAGCAACAGAACGGGAAAGTCATTTAAGGACGTGAGAGCGTGCGCGGAATAGTTTGGACGCACGTGCCATTGTCAACTGACGTTCCCGTTCTGTTGCTAATTAAAATCAGCCTAATGTTTCTGCACGACGATGGCAGAATCCTCGGAATCCTGCCATTCAAAGATCAGAACTCTGCTGGCATTGCAAAAATGACCCCCCAAAAAAATCACTGACAAAAATTTAATAATCAATAGGGGAGCAATGCCAATTGCCAGTGTGAACGCAAGGTAAACACGGTGATTACATTGTATGTATGGACACCTCTTAACGCATCCTGACAGTACTCCCTTACTGACACAACACCATGTCATATGCACTACAACTGCAAACAAATCTCAACTGAAAAAGACATCATTTATACATGTATGATTCACTCGACGTTGGTGATGATCACTCCAAAATGCTATCAACGATGCAAATTACAATTCTTATTCAGTGAGCTTGTACTGTATGGGAAAGAATATATCTCTTGGTTCATTTCTAGGTTGCACTGATTCCACCAGTTCCACTGTTCCACCACTGGCAGGCCTGTTTTTCCACAAATCAAGTGACACGCCTCTACAACATCTAAGCTTACATTGTTTTGATATCCATTGGTATTTACAATGACTGAACTCTGCGGACAGGCGCGTTCAAAAAATTGCGGAGAATTGTTGAAGAAATATATGTTGCTCCCTCACCTACAAAATACAATTCTTAGCCCATGGTTCTTTCTGGTACACTAGGAGACATGTTAGCTTCAGCGCCCTTTAATAAAACTCTTCAGCTTTTAAACACAGAGAAGCAGACTAAATATAAGCTTAATAGGCTTACGATGCAGTATGAGAGACAGATCGATAAAGAAATTAACATTATCAGCTTGGATTCGAATCCACTCTATTGCTTTGTATCTTGCTGTAGAGTAATCTAACTTGGCAGTGTTTAAACTTACCTTTGAGATGTTTTTAAATTCAGTTCGATAAGATGATTACTATTTGGACTTGAACGCCTCACACGACTGTGTTGATCGAGAACCGGGGCCGTATCATAGTTCAACGTTTCATAGTGGTTTATAAAATCCCCCAGCGGTCGTCCTGTGAAATTCAAACGCCATCGTTATCTTCTACTTATTAAGTTTCGCTAGGCGAAGTTACTTCAAGGCAAAGCAATTTTAAAACCACCAAAGAATTGTAAACTTACGATATGAGAAGGCAGAACTCCACAGAAGAAGGAAAGAAGCAAAACAAACACGAAAAGCTATCATGCTTCACAAACCGCGACGACTCTTGATGAAGAACTTGAATCGTCGACCATATAATAGGTCTAACAACTAGTTAGAAGTTGTTGTAGATCCGAGGAGCAATGAAAGCAAAATCCGTGAGACAGCCGCGGAAGTAGATAATATAAAAACTCTCACAAATCCGTCCTTCGACACCTTTGGGAATTTATGCGCATGAACATCAATGGAGGAGGAGTGACGTCATCAGGCTTTTTGCCAGTCACGTCAAGTATTGTTGCCATCGTTTCTAAACATTTACAGAGGATTAAATTCAGAAAAACTAAGACGTCAAATGAAATTTCTATTTTCTCCCAAGCTCCCCATTTGTTTTAAACTTACTAAGAGAGGTTTTTCCCACAGTCATTTAACGAGTTTAAAGTAGCAAATATTGAAGTGAATTATCTGTAAGTTTTAATTTAGCTTGCCCCGATATTGTACATATATTGCAGTTATTGCACGCTTTGGCTGGGCTAGGGCTCTTGCAAAAACTTTATCGTGGAATGCAAATGCAGGCCTCTCCACTGTTAAACGCTGCACTGCCTCCGTCTTCTTTGTTTATCAATAAATATTTTTTTCATGAAAAATCCCTGACTTTCAAGCAAGTTCAAACGTGGGAGTGATAGGGGGGAAAGGGATGATGGATCCCAGGGAGGAGGGGGTACTCCGGATTTCAAGTGACGGGGATGATCGAATGGGGGCAAATATAAAAACCCGAAAAATCCCTGGACCAAAAATTAACCCCCCAAAAAATCCCATACCGAACTTCCGAGCCTCGACAAATCACAAGCGAAAGAGATCAAGAATTCACCAACAGCGACGATATTAAACTGAGCCGGGCGATAAACGAGATGAATAAGACATCAATAAATGAATTGAAGCGTTGTTTACATTCCGGGACACTTTGCATTAATATTAATATTGTATGTTAACTGGCTTTATGAAACAGATGCAATGTAATGCTTAAATATTAAGAGCCGCAAAACAAGTTTGGTTGTACTTTATTCGCAGAACAAGCCACGCGGGCACTACCACGAATCTTTAGATTGTTTTGAATACCACCCCCCCCCCCCCCCCCAAATATCCCTACTTAAATCAAGACACTCAAAAAAATACTTGCCAAATTTTCCTACACAAGAAAACACCGGAATCGAAAATTTCAAACCCAAAAACATCATTCGACCACTCCGCCCTCTGGCTTAAAATTCGGAGGTCCCCCCCCCCCGCTGAGCATAGGTGCGCTTCTCGATTCTTCAAATCCTGACCCCATTTCACACCAAAACAGGTGATTTTCCAAAACTTGTCCTATAAAAATGAACAGGTCTGGTCTCAGAAAATCTGACCAGTTTTTAGACTTTTGGACCAAAATAGTGAAATGTATAAAGGCTGCTGCTGAGTCATGCCTTCTATAGCCGCTTTCAGAACAAAGCAGTTCAAAAAATAAGCCCTTCAGATTCGGAGCGGAGATTATGTAAGATCCACCTGACAACTCAGTTTAGATAAAATGGAAAGCCTGATCGTCAGGCTAGTGTTTTGTGCGTTTTTCGCTTTTTGACCACGCGGATATTGGGACTAGAGCGAAAGAAATGGGAGAGGGGAGGGGGGAAGGGAGGGGGTTTCCTCTAGCTCTCTCCTCTCCCCTTCCCCTTTCCTTCCAATTTTTTCGCTCTGTCCCAATAGGCCATTTTCATGATGGCGTCATTTGACTACAACTACCAGAATTCATTTTGTTTTCCTTTTCAAATTCAAATTTTGTAATCCCAGTGGACAGCAAAGAACAATGCCTCTAATTAGCATGAGAAAACAAAAAACTGAAGGATTCTGGTAGTTGTAGTCAAATGACACCATCATGAAAATGTCCTATTTCCGCGCGTTCACACAGCGAGAAACGCACATATCATTGCGCGCGTAGGAAAAAATTAAGGCAAATGATATGAATAAATGCTCACGCCAGAAATAACCAAAAGAACGCGCTGGAAACAGGAGGAGGAGGACGAGAGGTCTACTTTGTATAAACAGTAAAACAAAGAATACGAAGAAATTAAGCAAGTTTAATTCTTTATGAGAAATTATCAGTCATTGCTTAGAAGCTGCAAATTAAACAGGTCACTGCATGAGTTTTTCTGAGTCATTCATAACCGATGTGTACACTACTGCCGGGCAAACCTCTTCGGGTTCTTTTCTCAGCACAATAAAACGACATTTATGTACATTCACTATATTTTGAACCAAACTATTCGTTAATTCTTATACCTCGATGTTTGAAACAATCTAAATGGTAAACGACACTACACTTACAAGTACATTAGATAAGCCAGGCTGCAGCAGGTTTTTTGTTTTTTTAATTTACTCAGCAACTTAAAGCACCTTATATGCAGTACTAAACCAGTGTTGTACAGTATATTTCTGATAAAACCGGTTTCCAACCAAGTGCGTTTAAAACGCGTAGGCCGTTCTAAAATTTAGGTTGACATTATGCAGTAGTTTAGCCTGGTCCTTTCTAGGTTTGCGCTAGACGTCTCACAGATTGTTTATTTTTTGGTTTTCTTCTTTTTTCAAATGTGCAGAATAGGGGAGAACGAAGACTCGGGAAAAAATCCGAGTCCCAGATAGGTCAAGGAGAATCGTGGGTTCAAATCCCATCTGGGAGTCGGATTTTTTTCCGAGTCTTCGTTCTCCCCTATTCACATTTGATATCTTGTTGTTGTTGTTGTTGTTGTTGTTGTTTTTCCTCTTTTCATCTTAAAAATAGAGCAGGGCTTGTGTATATTATATTCTAGCTACGTATACGTGCACAAACTCGTAAAACTAAATGTGCATTAATCTCAACGAAAACAGACTTCACCTACAATCATGCCGTACAACAACAACAACATCAACATTTTCTAACCTGATAGCACTTAACTGTAAATGAAAGGTACAGGCTTCCTAAAAAAACTAATTGAATAAAAGAACTCGGAAGCCCGAATAATTACATGGAATTAATTAAATTGCAAAGTCGGAAACACACACATTATACCCACAAAACACAAAACGCAAGACAAATAGGCTTTCCCAGAAGTTTGCCTCTAACAGCAGTCACCGCCACAATCACAACCACCGCAATCACAACCACCACAATCACAACCACTGCAATCACAACTACCACAATCACAACCGCCACAGTCACAACCTCCACAATCACAACAGTCGCAATTGCCGCACTCACATTTGCCACATTCACAATCATCGCACCCCTTACAACTGCCACATTCACAATCATCGCACCCCTTACAACCGTCACAGCTGCATCCTTCACAACAAGCTTTGCAAACCTTACTATCGAGACACTCACAGCACATAACACAAGGAAGACAAAGAAACTCAGGATGCTTGTTGCAAATAAACAGGCACAAACATCCGAACAGAAGCAATGTGAAGCCGCCGCCAATAAGGATCCCAACTGTTGCACCAATGCTGCAGAAGAAACCGAAAATGTATGTTAATAATGTGATAATGATAATGACAACAATAGCGTTCACGATAACGGTTACGATAACAGAAAAGAAAGTGATAATGATAATAATAATGATGATAATGATGATGATAATGATTATAATTATGATAATTTATTACTTACATTGCGCAAATCCATGAGTGAGCATTACCACTCTAAAATCTAAAAACTATATACTTGGTAAATTTTAAAGTTTATAACAAGAACTTGTAATTATAGATAGCACAAAGATATCAAAAGGAATTTCCTTCCTATATATAAAAAAAAAAGTATTTAAGCTGGAATCCCATTCAGCAAATTACAAGTATTTGTTAATAAAATTTATAATATCTGGACCATGCCGGAGAAACAAGCTCTGAAATGACCAAATGCCATTTGAAACTCTTTGAACAAGTGTTAATAGCAAGCACGATTATCAAGGGATTTATTTACAACAGGTGGAAATTATGAGCTGAACAATAAACAATGATAAACAAAATATGAAACGATAATAAGAAAAATAATAAAGCCTGTAACTGAGTTTCAGTTATGGCGGAATGTCTGAGATATTGGATGGTTTTTTTTCCGGATGAATGTCGAGTGTCTAGAGATTCGTTTCTTCAGTATTATAATCTTGAGCACTGTTTTGTTTAATTTTCTTCTGTTGCATTTTAAAATGCAGGCATCTAGGTGAAAACCCGTTTTACAAAGTTTCTTTAGCACTTTTAATCACCCTTCCCTGATGAAGTGACTACATTTGAATGTCACTGATGTTGCAAAGAGGCTAATGTTGTAAAAAAATAATAATAATAAAATAATGACGAGTTTAGATTCTAAAGAAACTGGGGGGGCTGCGTTTGTCGGGGAGCTAGTGGAATATTTGGTTTATCAAGCCTTTTTGTATTAGTGAAGTATTATTGCAGATATGTGTTTAATTACAACTTACACAACGTACTGCAATGTGTAGTATATAATTAAATAGATTTTTCACTTTTTTCCGTCTTGACTTAAATATAAGTATACACATGCAGGGTTGCTAATGTATCATATAATAAAAAAAACTGAGTTGATAAACTAATTTGGCCCCCTGTACGTAAGAAATCTAAGAGCTGACGTTTCCCGAGCGTTAGTCCTACGTCATCGCTCTGACGAAGGGCTAAAACTCGTGAACGTCAGCTCGAAACGCTGGCCCAATTCCAAAAGAAAAGAAAAAAAAACCCCGCGTTTATTTTTCTGATTTCTGACTCTTTGGGTATGCGTGGATCATAACGGCTACTAACATCTACTGTTGATCTCACTACTTTTGTGATTCGTTATGGGTAAGAAATCATATTTCGTATCTCATCTAAACTTTGGCATAATAGGCTTACCATCCGCCAAGACTAATATCCCATCCAAACCAGTGATAACAGTAAGATCTGTTGAAAAAGTTATTTTAATTATACGAACAAAACGTTTACTTAACACTTAAAAAATCTTTTCTTGAAATCAACAAATATAGTACTCTTATTTAAGTCTAAAAAATATAATCTCATTTCTATAATCTGCCAAAATGAGGTTGAGTACTTGAAATTAGAGAGCTTAAGCAACGACGACGGCAACGGCAACGAAAACATCACCTGAAAATATATCTTTATGTCATTTGTGCTACTTCGCGATTATTTCAACTCGCTCAACATTTACAAAAAAGGCGAACTGATCCAGGAACCAAATTGGTAGGAGTGGCGTACAAGCTAAGAAAAAAAAATGAAACATTCACCGTCGTGTGTTCACTTTCTCCACAAAACCTTAAATGTGGTCATTCCACGTTGTTGTTTTGCAGAGCACGGCAAAGAAATGTACCAAAATGTAAAACGCACGTGCAGAGCGATTGTTTTTGCTCATTAAACCTATTGTTTTGCGCTCCCTATTAAGGACGAAGGGCCGGACTTGGCGTTATATGTGGTCCAAGTAGCAACCTCATTCCCAGGGCCTCTCCTCTTTACGTCCCAGGGAGCGAGAGCTATTTCCTGTGTATTGTTTGTTGCTGCAACCCTGCTAATAGAGCGTTTCTTTCTGGCATCTTTCTTTAGCGCATTCGAAGCTAGAATAAACCACAATTACAACTCCATGAATTAAAAGGGAAGGCGCTGTTCGTCCACTGTTAATTTTGTCGTTTATACACAGTGATTTTCCAAAGTACAGCGCCTTAAGACAACGGACTTTGTTAAGCTTTAAGCCGATTAATGTTACAATAACACGCAAAATGAAGACTACTGAAAAACATAGCCAGTTGAATGAGTTTCGCGTGGGCTTCGCACAGCAAAGCGGAAGTCTGGTTTTGGAGTCGAAAATAAATCTTGACAAAAAGTAGCAAGTGAAGGACCGCTCCCTGGGTCTAATTTTTCTCTGGGAGACACGTGACCAGACCCAACCAGGGTCTTTCCTCTCTCGCTCCCTGGGACGTAAAGAGGAGAGGCCCTGGGAACGAGGTTGTCCAAGAAGTTGTTTCCGCGTACTCCGGCTTTCCCCACTCCTCCGAGAAGCGGTAACATTTCCAAATGTCTATTCGATCTGGAGAGTGTTCCTCGATTGGTCCTTTGCAGCAAACGGCCACATGGTATAAAATCCACTATGATGGAGAGCAAGCTACGCGCTGGGACATCCAAAACAAAGAAAATTTGAGTTTGACTAGATGAAATTGCTTTGTTTTGGATGTCCCAGTGCACAACTTGTTCTCCTGCATAGCGGATTTTGTACTATGTGACTCGTTAGCTGCAAAGGGCCTATTGGTGCTCTGCGCTAAATAATTGACACTTGAATAAAGTATTTTATTTATTTTATTTAATTTCAACTGAGGATCCGGCAAGATGCGTGAATTAAGCAATAAAACGTAACGACTTCTAATTCATATTTGACCAGTTTAAAACTAGTAAATGAAAAGAAAACAGCTAGACCAATTTGCGTTTGCTGTAGGTTAAAAAATGTAGCAGTCACATCTCTAGCAATCAAACGCGTTTTCCTACCAATTTCGCACTTTCAGATCTGAACATTCGTTCATATAAGTTGCGTTGGTTTTAATTGGTACAAAAGCCTAACCTCTGCTTGCTTTCCACTCACATCAGCCAGTATAACAATAGTACTGTTATAAGAGAACTTCAACAGCAATTTACCTTTCGAGGCAGCAAGATGGCTTTTCATTATCATCAAGACAGCATACTACTTTGCTAGATTCATCAGATGGCCTAGGACAGTAATCTCTCGTCTCTTTCCCATTACTACACTGAGCGCCACCTTTACGACAGCATGACGGCCCATTGTCATGACAACATATTGGAGTCAAAGAGTCGTTGCAGCTTGATGGATGCTTGGGGTTTGAACAAACGTT
>NW_028145601.1:437500-467500 GCF_977016875.1 Pavona decussata
CCAGTCTAAGTTTAAAGGTGAATACAAAACTTCCTGATACTCTTTCCACGGCAGTACATTCCAATCACACTTGAAGCTAAAAAAAAAAACAACATTGTACTTTTGCCGTTCTATAAGCTTTCGGCGAATATGTTGTGACCATATATAAATGTATAACGGACAGAAACAGACAGATATAACCTACCAACTGCAAAATAAACAATTGCAGAAGCTCTGTAGCTTTTCCTTTCTAATTCCATCGAGTTATGGCACTAACCAGGAAGACAATGTAAATGGGTTTTAATACAGTATAGTGTGTGACGTCAATAGTGCATGACTCTGCATGTTTACACCTTTTTAAAAGAACAAGAAACGCTAGAGCAAAGTGAAGCGGTCAAGCATTGGGTTGTTTGGTTACCGCATTTTGTTTTGGTTGATTGAAGAATTTCATTGTCGCAATTTACACCGCAAAAGCAATATTCAAGCAAAGCACTTATATGCTCTTTTATGTTCCAATTAAGTGAAAAGGACAAATACGCTGAAGCCCAATATATTATTTGCGCTGAAGTTCATTTATCGTCTTCCTGTAACGTTACATCCACCTTCTAAAAGAAAGCTACACTATAAAGTGAAAATTGTTTTTTTACTTCGTCTACCCAACTATTTACCACATGAAATAAATGTCATGGTATATTTTCAGCCTGTGAATGGATGAGAATGATGTATTGTACGTACCATCACATTTATTTGATATAACACATGTTCGACATTCAAATCCCAGCAGTATGCAGGATATTTGTCATATGAACCTAGTTTAATGGCCTTAGCTCCCACGAGTCTCCTGTAGCTCAGTGGTAGAGCATCCGAACTAGTACTCGGAAGGTCTTAGGTTCGACTCCTGATAGGAGCACTCGGATTTCTTTTTTCCGAGTATGCCTGTGCCACTCACTGAAACACACCTTTCAAAGTTTGTAAAAGTAAATATTGTTTGTTTGAATGTGGTTTCTCAGTGATTTCGAACCTTGAAGATGGTTTAAATCATTTTAACTCGAAAACACAGTTTGTGTAAAATGTGGTGTTTCTCGTTGCTTTCTATAGCGTGCTAGCGGGTGGCTGGCACATTAAGCTTTTAAAAGTAGCAACGACGGCACCGGCACCGGCAACGGCAACGAAAACATCACCTGAAAATTTAATTTTATTTAATTTGTGCTGCTTCGCGATTATTTCAACTCGCTCAACTTCCACAGAAACCGCGAACTACCCAGGAACTAAATTGGTAGGAGAGGCGTTCAAGTTAAGAAAAAATGAAAAAGTTCACCGTCGTGTGTTCACGTTCTCCACAAAACTTTGAATTTGGTCAATTCACGTTGCTGTTTTGCAGAGGACGGCAAAGAAATGTACCACAATGTAAAACGCACGAGAAGGGTGATTGTTTTCCTTCACCGTCGTCCTTGCTTAAGTTCCCTATTAAATGTAAAGTGAATGACGCACGTGAAGTGACCCTCGCACAAGCCGCGCGGAAGCTGAAAAAAAATTCGCGGAAGGAAGTTCTATGAAAACAAACAAGTTGAACTTTTCCAGAAAAGAAAATCGTATTAACAGCGACTTTCAAGTGCGTTCTTCTCTCTCAGTTATCACTGCCGCTCTTATTCTACTCTTTGGAGTCAATGCCAACAAAGTTTCCGGGTGCCAGGTTTCAACACATACTGTATGGCTCATTGCACCTTCATGCTGTGACGCACGTTCTTCAAATGTGGATGAGAATGAATAGTTTATTTGATAAAATACCGGGATAGAACAAAAAAATATCCCACATGTTCCATCTGGGAAAACCACTCGACATCAGGACACCTTTATGAGCTGAATATTACATGAGCTTAACTGCTCAGTTTTATTTCAATTTTCAATATCTAATGTGTTCGTCATAAGAGAAATAAAAATCTAGGCGCTATATCACCTTTAATTGCCCACTTTTCAGTCTATCGAAAGCCTAGCGCAGAGGAAAAATATATGACGTCATAAAACCAAAGGACTGGAGACGTTTTGCTGTCTTTTTAGTCCACACAACTCCCGGAAGTCGTCTCTCTTTTAAAACATTTTCATATAAGTAGCACTGATAATCTCTGCCGCCGTTATTGGGTAACAGTCAGAATTGAATTCGCCACACTAAATTTAGCAAAGCTGTGAAGTTTGAATTATACGATTTTTAGAGAAATGCAAGGCTGGCTGGCATCTTCCACTGCCCGTACGTCATACATCTCGCGGTAAAAATTGTACTTTTTTTTTTACTATGAAATTGTAATATTTTCCCGAAAGTAAATCAGATCTCTACGAAACTTCATAGTTTTCGTCAATTCTGCATGGTACATTCATATCTGAACTCATCTTTCAACTTAAATCTAATATTCAAATATGTCACGCTCAGTAGCTCAGTAGCGGCGAACTGGAATGACACCGCGCCTCTAGGTAGATCTTTCAGAAAACATGCATGTTGCTGCCCCGTGCTGCAAATGTAACGACTATGTAATGAAGTAATAAGGGGGTAAGTTTCTAAGAAACTGCGGTGCTGCGTCAGTGGGGAGTAGAAACGAATGTTTGATTTTATCAGCAGAATTGATAACTAAAGGTAAATTGGCCATTTTACAGTTGTGTGCTTAGTAACCTGGTCTTGGATTGTAAGCGAGGCTGGGGGTGACCTTTTGATACAAACCTCACTGCGTTTCATATGTAAATGAAAACTAGTTAGCATAAGAACAACGCGATCTACATATGAAAAGCAGCGAGGTTTGTATCAAAACAAGGTCGCCCCCAGCCTCGCTTACAATCCAAGGCCAGGTCACTAAGCACACAAAAGTAAAATGGGCTATTGGCCACCGTAAAGAGATTCGAGTACTGACGCTTCGAGCGTTAGCCCTTCGTCAGAGCGAATCCTGAAGTGAGGAGAAGAAGTCTGAGCAAAGCGCATTGCTTTATTAGATGTATGAGTTCTCATCTTGGGCGCAAAATATTCGTCACAAAACCTTACGACAACTAAAATTTTATTTTACCCACTACAAGGAAACGATGAGAGACGCACAAGCCAATTATTTATTTATTTTTATATTAAAAATTCTGTTATAATAACAAAATAAAGCATCACCTTAATAACAGTTTGCTAAAATCTTTACAAACACAAAAACACTAAAACACTTTAACCTCTACAGTATTCTTTATTTCAACAATTTTTGAACCAACTTTGTTCGTGATACCGAATTACCTTACTTGATTACTAATACTTCTTGAAAAATAGATATCTTTCTGCATCAGTTTTAAAACTCTTGTTATTTACGTTTTCCTTTTCATTACAAAATCTTGGTTTGTTTTTTGAAATTGTGCTCAATTTGTTCTTGATTGGTTGGTACAGTACCGACAGACCAATTCACCTAAAATAACGAGGTTCTCATGGAATCCGAAATTTTCAAAATAAATTAATTCAATTTAAAGCTACGATGGTCATCCCTAGGGTGCTACAGTAATTGATTAGGAGACGTGTACTTTCAAAAGCTACTTAGTGATAAACGAGTAAGTCCCTTTTGAAGAGATCGTATTTTCCAAAATCTTGTTGCGCGTTCATCACAGCCCCCTTTAGGACCAATTGACGGTAAAGTCTTTGTCCATGGGTAGAGTGAGGTTACTAATGGTTAGAACCTGAAAAAGAGGTGAGATAAACGAGGACTGAGTAACGTTTAAGACGGTAATGTGTAAACTCTTCTGAATGACACTCTCCTGCGTCTGAAATAAGCCTATCTTGGAGATTGGCGGCTACAATCAGCTCTCTCACTCAATCCACCATGTGTAAACTGAAATGCAATTGATCGATTGGTGGGGAGTGAAGGAAAGATGGTGCACAACGGGAATCGAACCCGGACCACACTGGTGGGCCGTGAGGCGAGTTCTCTCACCACTGCGCCACCCGTGCTCGAAACAAACAAACAAACAAACAAACAAAAAGCAAAAACAAAAACAAGATATTTACCCTTTACTAAAACAGGGTAACAACACATTACCTTAGTGGATGAGTTGAAGCTGAAGCTCTGTGCTGGGGAGCCATTTACAGTTACTGAGCTAGGCCCTGTTAAAACGCCGAACACGCGCAGAGCGGACAGTGGTGGCTCCGGATGATAAGAACTCTTAGCATCCACCTCTGCCTTCATGGTTCCCTGTAAATCACAGCAGCGTAATGTAATCAGTTCATTTTAAACCAAGGCCAGGTTGTTCGAAAGCCGATTAACGTAAATCCCCGATTAAAAGTTAACCGAGGTTTTCATTCCGCTCGTTGAAAATGTTTTTAACAGCTAATTTTTAGCCAATGGTAAGGAAACGTCTAATTCAAAACTAAGGGACAAAAATCTTTTGAATAACCTTTATTGATAAGTAATTAAACTTGAATCAAAGTTTACGTTAACCCAGGATTAGCTTGGCTTTGAACAACTGGGCCTAAGTGTACTTGAAATTAAAGTTGAAAATTGAACTATCAGTTTTTTTCGCAACACAAGTGGGACGTGTAACAAAGCTTGACACGGACATGCACTGCATTTTTCTGTTGCTGTATTTAAATCGTTGCAAGAGTTCAGTTGCACGAATCATTGGCAAGTGTGACACCACTTTAAGATCTGTTTTGTTCCAAAAACAAAATACAAAACGAAAAAAAAGCCAACCAAGATCACAACAAAACAAAGGGAAAATGGATCACGGAATTCACGAACTCCAGCGTACGAAAAAGATGGCGGCTGTTTTCATGGGTTCACTTTTACCACAATACCTTGCGAACCTAACACAGCCAACAGATACATAGGGCCAGTTAAACAGAGTCTAACTTAGGCCGCGGATTAAGACAATCAGTGGGCCTCCAAATCTGTTTATAAGTGGTTGATTTTAAGTAGATAAATAGTTTTCTAGTCTAGGATGCAAGCCTTCTTATTACCGTCAGCAGCTAAACTGTCTTTTAATAACTGGCCCATAGAAAGCCTAATTTTTTTTGAGAAAATTATTCGCTGCAGTAACAACACTGTGTATACTAGGTTTGAAATTCTTAGAACTTTTATGTGCGTTTTTAGGTTTTCCGTCCGTTCGCTAGGAATTATGGGTAAATGCACCAGACACTATCTTTATTTACTTTTATAGAAGGTCTGAAATTTTCTAATGCAATCATAAGACGAGATGTATACCTACCTGGGTAACGGTGTACCTAACATACAAGTATGGCGCGCTGACTATAGGATCTGAAAAACAAATAACCGCAAGCGAATCTCTAAGATCAAATGAAGTGTAAAAGCATGGTACTGGCTAAATTAACCTGGACGTAAATAAATTAGGCTGTTAGTTCCAACACTTGACACTGATTCCCACAAAGTTCTGGCTCTATACAGTAAAGCTAAGTGAATGCTGTTCTACTTCCTCTTTCGACCCAAAATAAAGACGTCTCCTAAATTTCTTCGATGTACGACGTCATCTGAAACGCAGGATGGTCTAACCATTTGTAGATGCAATGACAGAGACCGCACATGTTCTTAACATTTCTTAGCTGGATACTGAAAAAGCTTGACTGTTAAGCCGGCTGAGATTCGAACCCGTAACCCCCACAACATGCCAACTGAGAGAACAAGGCGGCGATGTGACATGTTCATGTACACGAGGCTAATGCTTACCCAGTGACTCTCCGTCATCATAAAACAGACCTCCGTTTGCCTCCCCAGAGGATGACAAAGCTATGATCAGCTCGAATGGCCTCTGACGGCTGCAACCAAAATGCAAAAAGAAATCTAACGCAGCTACTTCAGAAGCGACAAGGAGACATTAGAATTACAGTTATTGTGGCAATTTTCTGCCGGCGGCAACTGCTAGTTTTCTTAAAAAAAATGCAGGGATTCCCGCTGAGGGCAAGGATTTTCTTCTTTGTCTCGTGTGGCGGGTATACCATTTCCTTACTATGGCTAACGCTCAGTAGGAAATTCACGGGTTCACTTCAGTACTTCAACATACACTGCAGAGTTAATTCTCAACTAAGTCTGACAGTGTTCAGCTGTAAAAAAGGTGTAATGCCTGGCAGACTTGTAAAAATTCCAAAAGTTAAAATAAAGCCCCACAATTTTATACGTCGGCATGTGCACCCGATCCATACAAGTTCTCATATTTTTTTTTGACATTTCAAAACCCTTTATTTCATTTATTTACTTCCAAACATTAGGCAATCGCCCCCCAAAAATAATGATTACATTACCTCTGATACGTGGTGATATCTGGCTGTTGAGTCGGTATGACATATCCTCCTCTGAAATGAAAGTTGATCTTATCCCAGGGGGCCTCAAACGTGTGGTACTGACCCCCTCCCCCTGAGGTTTGTATGATTGAACCATCAGTACCGTCATACCAAGTGGCATCTGGGAAGTAGCCTTTTACTGAGGTGGATCCCTTGAAAGAAAGACAACACACCAAGGATTCAGTGGAAGAGTGTTTCATACACCGTAAATTCCAAAGATCTGTTTCAGCCCCAA
Organism: Pavona decussata; assembly: GCF_977016875.1. Classification (NCBI taxonomy): domain Eukaryota; kingdom Metazoa; phylum Cnidaria; class Anthozoa; order Scleractinia; family Agariciidae; genus Pavona; species Pavona decussata. Next base: position 444,013 of record NW_028145601.1, read on the forward strand.
AATGCCAATTTAGCTCTGGTAACTCGGTCGACGATTTTGGGTACAATTTTTGATTGTGCGGCTCGGTCCTCCAAGCCCACTCCACTTCAGGACAAAATATGTTATTTTCCGCTACCCCTTTTTCAGACCTGGGTCCTGTTTCTCGAAAGTCCCTGTAACTTACCGGGCACCATAAGTGTCTTTGGTGATAAATGTTTCGTAACAGAAGTCAATTTTAGCTAGCTTTGAATACTAAATTTTGAAATCTTATAATTCTATGAAAACATTGGCCAAATACCATGTCTGTAATCACTGTGTAATCGGCGAAAAAACATTAAAAAATATCAGTTATCGGGCCCGGTAAGTTACCGGGACTTTCGAGAAACGGGCCCCTGACCTGATTTCAACAATCCATACCCATTTTCAGACTATCAGACCATAATGGTTAAAATCTATACCCTATTTCAGACCAAAACGGCTCAAAAACCACACCCTTGAGGGTCGCACATACCTGTGGCAATAGCTTACATAGCAGAGAACCCCCCCCCCCCCCCCAAGGGGCTCCCTCTCTTTCCATCATTCTGAACCTTCTCGGGGCAATAAAAACCCCGTGGCCGGGTGGGTGTCGTTTCGCGTAAAGCGCTCTAGTTTACATCGGCAGCCTTTCAAAAAATTCGGGTTGATAAGAAATAATTCGTACATACGATCTGCCGGTGACGGACAGGAAGAAATGAAGAGAAAGAGACCTTCGATTCGCCGTTTTAACCAGCTACAAATGAAGCAACTGCTCAAGCAGTTTTGCTTCATTTGTAGCTGGTCAGGCCAATGTCGAAAAAAGTTCGTCTCAGTCAATTATCGGACTCAGAGGAATTCAACCCTGTTTTGGTATTTCCCCGAATGTAAAACTTCTCCTCGTCCAATCGGACTGCGATAACAGTTTTTCATTGGACTATAGCATGGACGAGCGTATTCTCGTCACAAAAGAACCTGCAGAGGACACGCACCTCAATCAATACAGGTGTTATAAGTAACGCAGGGCCAAGAAGAAACTGCCAGTCAATCCCGTACGTAGAACGGTCTTTTGGGAACCTGAAATCAGGAAGAATTTTAAAAATTATTTCTTCCTAAAAATGACGCGGAGTTGAAGTCGCAAATACACCAGCAAAAAATTCTTAAGCTCGACCACTCGAAGCAAGTTGTACTGATCAATCGTGGTCATACGTAACCTACAGCAGCTCCAAACGCTGTTACGTACAACCACATACGTGGTCGCACCCACTCATTCGTGCTCTCAGTGAATACTTTGAATACCACTTGCCTTAGCTATACACAGTACTAAAGGAACTTGGATGCGTACTTACTCATAGAACAGGGGCCGAGCTACAGCACTACCTAGCGTGTGCGCCTGCGCAAATAGGGTGTACATATATGGTAAGAGCCTGTAGCGTGTCAGCAGCACATCACGTGCCATGGCTGCAAAATCTGGTCCAAAGGCTGCAGGGTCCTGGGGCTGGAATAACGAATGAAAAAAAAAAGGTTCCGTTATGAACATTTGACGACTTTACTAAGGGAACTGGTCATAACAAGTTTAGACGATGAGAAGTCCAAAGACTACTGCAAAGCTGACACAACGTAATATATCTTAAAACAATATTTCGGCTGGCCAAACCAGCCTTCTTCGGGTTTAGATGTTACTAAATTATATAAATGAAATTACAATATTACATTATGGAGGATGTTGCAATACATAGGAGCGGCGGAAATGACGTTTACAAGGTGGTACCAAAAGTTAATAAAATAAGTAATTTAAAATGAAATAAAAAAATTACAATTCATCACGTCTATTCAAACCGTGGGGTTCCAAGGTCCCCGCTAAATCTATAAGAAAAGACTCTCTGGCTTTTCTGATTGAATCTCGTGAGGAGTGGATAACTTCAAGTGGTATTAGTTGCATGTCAGTGTCGCAGTGGTTAGGTTGAGAAAGAAAATGTTCAGAAACAGTGATTGGTTTGGATTTAATGTTAGTTTTGTCTTTGAGACGTCGCTTAGTTTCACCTATGTATTGTAAATGGCAGCGGTTACATTGTAACATGTAGATTAAATTTTTGGTGTTAAAGGTTATGTGTGAAGTGATGTTACGGGTTTTGCCTGTGAAAGAAAATGTATAATGTTTAAGACCGTTAGTAATGTAAGGACAAGTGGCGCAATTTTGTCCACAGCGGAAAGATCCTGGTGGTAAATTAGTGCACAAGTTTGTTCAAAGAAAAAAAAATGTTTGTTCAAAGAGGACTCACCTGGTCTGGGGTACGGGGGGGGTTATCGAAAACACCACCTATTTCTTTTTCTGAAACACGGCCTCCAAGAAAAGCAGCATTTATTGTTTAACCTTTTTTTTTTTACTTTTATAATTGTAGTTAGGTAGATAGATAGATAGTTGATAACGATAATTATGTAGCTGATGGAATTACCATATTTAAATAAAGTTATCGTATCTTATCGTATCGTACCTATCTTATGAACATTATGGACAAAATTTTATTGGCTTTAAAATTTGAGTTGACACAGAAAAATGCAGCTAGCAGGAGTCAGCATTGCTAGATTAATAAGAAAAGTGACGTTTGAACCTCATTGTCATGTTTTACTGCTGAATAGAGAAGTGGCTATGCAATAAAGACACCATCTTTTGAGGTTGAGGATGGGGCGGGAGGGGGCAGCCAGCGACCACCATCTATTTTGTGGTTTGCTGGGCCCTGTTCGAGTAAAGAGGTTTTGCTCACTTCCCTAATATTCAATCAGTTTCGTCCAACATCGCCTCTCTCAACTTTGCACGTAAAAAGGTTTTCCATGTTTTATAATTTTCATGCAGCATTTCACGTCACAAAAGTTTCATCGTTCAGCCACCTTTGCCAACAAGGCTTGCACGAGCGGGAAAAACCAACCAATCAGAAAACAACGGTAATCCGCAAAAAGCGTTACGTGGGCTCATTCTACATCGTTTGCCTGTTTAGCCACCGAAGTGTCTGTGCGACAAACACGATGCTGGACGAATACGTATGATTGTTTAGCCGGGGCTAAGATTCATTGTCTACGTGTGGCAAGTTGTTGTTTCAAAAACCATTCGCGAGCTGTTCAGTTCACGGTGACAATACTCTTGTCTCGTTTAACATCATCTTCATCTAGGTCACGTCTAAATAATTCATACTATTATGTACTTACTGCAGCATTGATTGTATTGTGGTTCCTCGAAAATGGATAAAAGGCGCCTAACTGCGTCCATCTTGCACAAAGCTCTTTATTGGTATTACCGTTAAATCCACAGATATCAGCTCCGACAAGAGGAACGCCGAACAGATTAAAGTTCAAGATTCCTGGAAGAAAACGTTGAGTGAAAATTGGTGGTAATTACGATAATTGTTGCAAACCTTTCTAACAGCGGGATTAATTTCACCATCTATTCTTGCAACCCTATAAACACTCAACTTTTAAATTTGGCAACTCTTTCGCATACCACAAGGATGAAAAGGACAACCCTTTTGGTCAAAAGCCTCTCTGTATAACCAAGTGTATGGAGTGCGCCCCCCTCCACCAAAGCATGCACACTCATTAGGAAGGGCCTTCTGTGCTCCATTCAAAACAATCTCTTTGCTGCAAGTTCTCTAGTCCTACATTTAGTAACGCTTCTCCCACGACCCAAATGACAGCTGGGTGACAGACTCTACCTGTAGTTACTTGATAGCACCATAAATTTTATGGGTTCAGCTTGTAGTTTACTGTTGTAGTTTCTCTCTGGCTATGAACTCTCAAGAACACTGTTCACAGTACAATTTTCTTGTGGCGAGCACTAAAGTTAATTACTAAACTACAGCACGTTCCTTTCATGTCTTTGAAATACCCAAACAAACAAAACAAATCCACCTCGATCGAACTCACCTGGTATTGAGAGATACAAGTCATTGAAGGTAGCGCTATTATCTCCTAACCAGTGACCGCCATGAAGACCAGCACTGGGGAATGTCGAGCGGGATATCACAACACTTCGCTTTCCTCTGAGTTTCTTGAGTGAGCTGGTATTAAAAGAGAGGGCAATTATTCACAATAGATATTATCTCTATTCTCTTTTCTTATTAACAAGATGCAGTACTTAGAAATGAAAAGTTACACGCAGAATCCGAAGATATTGCCACCCTGCCGAACTTGGACTCTTTCAAAAAAGCATTAGTTTCATGACCGCATGCGTTTGTGTGTTTTACTTATCTATTTATATTTACTTATTAACTTGTTTATCAATTTGTAATTTGCATATTGTTAGCCAACTTATTTATTTATTTATTTATTTACTTTTAACGACCCCTCACAAGAATCTTCAAGAAGAAGAAGAAGAAGAAGAAGAAGAAGAAGAAGAAGAAGAAGAAGACGAAGAAGAAGAAGAAGAAGAAGAAGAAGAAGAAGAAGAAGAAGAAGAAGAAGAAGAAGAAGACGAAGACGAAGAAGAAGAAGAAGAAGAAGAAGAAGAAGAAGAAGAAGAAGAAGAAGAAGAAGAAGAAGAAGAAGAAGAAGAAGAAGAAGAAGAAGAAGAAGAAGAAGAAGAAGAAGAAGAAGAAGAAGAAGAAGAAGACATCACTCTGTTTCTCACCACTTTAACTATCGCGTTTCAAATTTGCCAGAAGAACTGAACAACGTTATCCAAAACGCCTCCACATGATGAAAACGGAGATAAATCAATGCCTTCTCCGATCTCCTGGGCTCGCATAACTTGACATATAAGACCCCCTTCCAGATAATAGTCCTCACTTACAAAGTTGTATAAGCTCTGGGCTTTTAACTGGCATTTAACAGTATCAGACCAATGACTGATTTACAATGTAGTGTTTTAGAAGCCACTCCCTCCACTCTTCAAACGAAAACTGATTATGCCATCTCTGATATTGCTATCTCACCTCATTGTCTTTTCCATTTCCGTGAGTCCATACAAGCTGTGCACATCGTAGTGTGAGTAGCCATGATGCTTTGCCGACATACACAGTGTCCTACTGAACAGTTTACTGCCACTTACATGTGGCATGTAAGGAGGGTGGTCGAGAGGTGAGTTATCTGGACACCCCTTTGTTGAGCCATCCAACTGATTAGACGGCTCATTCATGTCGATCCAGAGGCCATCAAATTCAACAAGTTTCCTGAACATCGAGAGCATCTGATCCCAGTAATCCTGGGTCCCTGGGTAAGTGAAGTCAGGAAAAGCTGTGAGTCCTGGCCACACCTGGGTAATGAAAATGCAATAATTGTTCATAGTGTGACCTATTACCAATATTAAACAATACTAAAACAACAGTTAATATAAGTGCTTCAAAATGTTGATAGGTAGATGAATCCCCCACTCCCTCCCCCCCCCAAAAAAAATTAATTAAAGAACAAACAAATGAAAAAAAAAAAAACCAACAACTAGACGATGCTTAGATACACGCTACAAATGTATGTAATGTAGGCAAAAGTGAATTACATTATGTCACATAAATTAAAAAACTGTTGCATGCAATCTGCATTATGCACAGTAAAACCTGGTTTTCACTAGTGATGCAAACACAGGCACAAGCACAAGCATAAGAGCTTTATGACAACTACAAATCATTAAGCACGATGCAAACACAAAGCATAAGAGCTTTATGTCAAGTGAAAACGAATGCAACGCAAGCACAAGCACAAAAAAGAAAAGCTTACACTGTTGACACTGTTGACACTGTTTACATGGTGAAATAAGTACTCTTATGCTTGTGCTTTAAGCATTAGTTTAGAAAACTCTGACATAAAAATAACAATGTGTTTGAACACATGTATAAAGCTGTAAGGTGTTTAACCTGGCCAATGAATGTATCTCCACTTGAAGTATTAATAAAAACACCCATTTCAAGTCCAACATCATATGCTGGATAAGAGCCTCGTGGCTGTGTGGAGCTTATACCAGGATCCTGAGAAATATAATGAATTGAAGAGAGTGAGTGGGGAACCAAATGGAGGGGGCCGATAACTAAAAGTTGGTGATAAAGATGGAGTCAACCCCCTGATGCATGCAAGAAAAGGCTTGGCTGGCTCAGCACAAGGAGCTGAAGGTGGAGGCGTGGTACTAGAAGGGTTGGGGAGGAGTACAGTGTACCAATTCAGTAAACAGGTTAATTTTGTAGGAAAGTGGGCTGGGTGCATTTTTTTTGTTGGGGGGGGGGGGGGGGTACGGGTTGAGTTGATTTGGGTAATGTTAAACTTCTTTTGTCTAAAAAAAAGGAAAATTATAAACCCATTGGTTTGCCACAGTTTCTGCATTTTACCTGCAATACTTTCACTTCTGAAAAAATAACCTCTGGCACCCCGTGTAAGTGGTTTGATGATGGGATTAAAGAATCTCTGGGTTTCAGATCTCCATGCAGAGGTTGGCATCTCTGTGTCTACATTTACATATCACCAATTTTTCTTACGTCACTAAACCAAAAACCTCTGAAATAGTCTCATGCCTATGTTATAATTGGGTCATATGTGTCTGTCTTGAAAAAATTATTCAACAGGATTTTTGCAAATAGTACATGACTAAATGTTTGGCCTTTTGTTCATATTTATTGGTCAGATCAAGTACTGCTTGCCTGATTGTGTTTTCATACCTATGCTTCATTTAACTGAAAAAAAGAAGTTTATTAGTTTCCTCGTTGCAGAAGCTGTACATAACTGTTAAATTCAGAATGGTGCAGTTCCCTTGAAAATTCAAGAGGAGCCGCGTCCTTAACTCACCACAATTGGTATGTAGTGCTGATGGTAACTGTCATGTAACTTCTTCACAAAGTCTCCAAGTCCTGCCCATTTCTGGTCTGACACTGTAAAGTCCAGGTGTCTGTCCATGTATTCAATGTCATTCCACTGCACATCTTGAGGTATCCCATATTTCCTCATGTTTGAATTAACTGTCATGGTGCCATTTAAACTTCCATAACCCCAGCGACACAAGTGAAATCCAAGACCCCAGTATGGGGGCATATATGGACGTCCCACCACCTGAAAAGCAATAACAATTACAACAAGTGAATTAGGTTTAATACTGCATGTTCGAAGTTGAAGGATTGGAGGATTTGTTGCAAGGGGGAGGTCGACAGAGCAATTAATTTTCTTGTTAATTCAATTAATGGCCACATGCAAAAATTCAGGCACAGCTTTTGAGTGAAATGAAATTTAATCAACCTAAAATTTAACATGCTCTCAGCCCTTCAAATATTTCAAGGGGACAAAGGGCAGGAGGGTCGTATGTATCTGAGGATGGTTGCCTACATCCATTGAATCAATAGAAATAAACATCATTAATTTATGGAACAGTAACTATTGGTAATTAATTTTAGAATATTACTTGCAGTAAGTACTTAAACTTACTGCTGTAAACTGCTGAACAACTAAATCTGGGGTGGGACCAAGAAAGACATAGAAATCCAAGATTCCTCCAATTGTCCTGAATGTTATGGCTGGAGTTGGCTGCAGAATAATATCTGAAAAATGAATGCAGGAAATTAAAATAAAAAGTCATTATTTAAGTTAAGTGTAGATCAGTGGCTATAGAACTGTAATAGTATGTATAGTTAAGCAGCACACCTGGGCATCTTCTATATCAATTTAAGGCTATTAATTTCCTCTAAAAACAAGTCTTAAGTTGCAGTGACTTCAGATTGCAACCTGCAATTTTTCACTGCTCGATGAATGAACATGTTCAGCCCTCAGTGAATAAACATGAGTTGCATCTGATGCCAGCCTGTCGCTGCCTAGCAACCTTTCCTTTGTCTGATGCCATTCAAACTTAGTTTGCACTGTTGCCAGGCAACAGCATGGACATCTTCAACAATATATTACATATTTTTCTCTCAAATTCGCACAGCTTAGCTCACGAGTGATTCACGTACAAACCTACAAATTTATTAACCTCGCTTCGCAAGGAATAATATACTACACTGTAAAATGTATAAGTTCTGCTTAATGATCTACTAGCAGGCATACCCATGGCATTGCTGTTCAAAAGGAATACTCCATTGGCATTTCCGTCATTTTCCAGTGAGATATAATAGGGAAAAACACCATACAAATTGGAAAGGCCCTGAAAGAGCAAAAAATAAATGAACATTACTCTCAACCTTATTACAATACAGACTAACAGCTGGTGTCAAGCTTGGGTAAGGTGGAACAGACTGGTAAAATCTGTTAACTGACATGCCAACAATCAAGGACAATACAGTTAGGACAAATTCCCATTTATGGTGTTTCCTTACATACGTGAAAGAAACAAGATATGTCTAAACGAAAAATCTCTGTTCCCGAACGGCCTAACAATGTTTTAAGACCCTGTACTGTGTACCTTGTGAACTTCAACATTATATTAGGGGAGGGCATGGGTGAGTAAAATATTGCACTGTAAATGGATAACATAACTTCTTTGGTCAGGTGACACTAAATTTGCAGTTAATAAGATCCTTAAATAAGTGGTACGTTTGTCCCAAGCCCTTTTGTCCTTGACTGTATATGGTTGTTTAATTTGTGTACAAATGCAATTGTACTAGAATTTAAACAGCTTGGTGGAAAAGGATAGAAGGGACATTTTCCTTCAATTTTTTTCTTCCACTTGTTTTTTTAGGAATATAGCAGGATCTCACTACCCGCCTAGATTAGCTCTATAGCTACTTGCAGGTTAGTGTTGTCTTTGAATTTTATGTTAAACATTTTTGAATAAACTTGAACTATATTAACTTGGACTTGGATCAATTTTGTCAAAAACAAACTTATTTTTAACATACACTGTACCAGACAATGCTGCATAACCACTTGCACACCAAAATAATACATTTTTACTTCAAGGAAACTTTGTTTTCTAATTGAAAACTCTGCCAACAGCTTTTGAATGCATCATGATCATGTATATTCAACATTTTATTTACATTCATAATACCTCTGGAGTTCCCTGGTCTCTGGCAAACAATGTTGCTCTTGACCAGTTTGTACGCAGCAACAAGGGATCAACATGTTCACCAAGACCGTACACAACCTGTGAAGGCAGCAGTGATGACAGCTGGATGAACTGATCTTCAAATATCATCCCTCCAACTCCACTGTTGAATCTGTGCAGATACAAAAACATATTTATTTAATTACACCATATTAATTAATTAATTAATTAATTAATATAGTTAGATCTCATTACAACATCCCCCCTCCCCCGCTCCATCCACCCCTTCTGCCTCCTTTTGACAATAAATACAGTACCTCTAGTCAACAATTTCTGACCGATCATTATTTGCCTTAATTTTTACATTTTTTTTAATTGCATCTATTTAAACAACTCCTCAAACGGCCTCAGTTTCTAAGTCTAGAGATACTGTTTTATGGATACCTGCTCTATAAATACCACTTGAATCACTCTTACAGCCAAAATGTTAGTGACCCAGCTCTCAGGAAAGTACAATTGTAGTTCCTAATTCAGTTGTTGTTGTTGTTGTTGTTGCTCAGGTGGTGGGATACCCTTATATGCCACCAAAGTTTTATTTGGAAATTTTGTGTGATTTTGCCTCCAGTTTGCCAAATTGCAGTAAGTGTTTTTTTCTTTCTCTTTTTTTTTGGGGGGGGGGGGGGGTAGATGGGGGATGGACTGGGGGCACCCTAGTTTTTAAGTTTATTAATTGTTGTTTTGAGGGACAACAAAAACTACATCTAAAAGACAATTGCACATACTGAATGTTTTCTACAAAAAATATTGACAGTGTGGTTTCAGATTTAAGCCACTTAAACCATTTAGCAAATTAATGGTTCAACTTGGCAAATTGGTGTAGCTTGGCGGAATGACATTAACTTCCAGTTTTCATATTCCTCCCTGGTTTCTTTGAATTCTTTCACACTGTCCAACCTCACTTCCAAGCTGCAGTGCTCAGCAGATTTGTGGGGAGTGGGTGGAGGGGGGAGGGGCACTGGCAACCATTTACTTTGAACATGGTACCAGTGCCTATGGAGATTTTTTAAAGCCAGTCTTAAGATAAATTAATGAGTGGTCCCCATCTATTCACCAGTAAGAACCCTCCTACCACAATAATTATTGGAAATCTTGGATTTATGATTGTCACAGATAAATGTGTGACTGTACATTTACTGTCCACAATTCTGAAAATAGCATAGAAAATTCATTATAATAAGTGAACAAGATTGCAAGCTGAGGGGAAAGAAGCCTCCTATGCAGATGTTCTTGGGTTTGTCACGTCACACAGTGGTCGTGACGTGAGGAGCCCAAGAACGTCTGTATCACTCACTTCAGTACAGCTTTAAAGCAACTGAAGTTCAACATGGACATACTTACATTACAGTTCCTGTCGATTTTCTTTTCACAGAAATACCAAATGGAAAACTGGATACACTGACGTCATAATCCAGTGTTGTCACTTGGCTCTCAACCTTGGGAGTTGCGATGGGAACTTCATATCTTTTATTATTAGGGTCATAAATCTGAAAAAGGACAAAATTAAAGTCTGTGCATCACACAAAATGGTGCTGTACACAATTGACCAAATGGTACATGTTTCAAATCTGTTTAGACATCTGAATAATGGCTGACGTGAATGTTTTTGAAAGGCAGTTTGATGTTGAAGGGGTTAAACTTCAAATGCCCAAATATAAATAATTTTCTACATGGCAAATTTATACTGTGCCAACAGCAGGGCTTCTGACACTTAGGGTGTGCATACAATTTAATTTACCATTTTTTGTCAGAAGAGAGCTCTGCAACAAAAAAAATGGAGAAAAAAGTATTGTCAAGGATTAACTAATTGGCTTTTCTTGAAGGTATGCAAACAAATGTACCAAAAAATCTGTAAATGTCTTGAATTAAAAACTAAAATTTAAAAAAGTCAAAGATTGGGGGTGGGGTGACAGGGCGGAAGTATCTGAGAACCTTTGCTGATTTCAAGCAAAAAGTCACCAAATATTTCCAGATTTTTCCAAAATGTTTAATTTGGTATGACTACTAACATTTTTCTTTAAAAATCAAATTTAAGCATTTCATTATTGGTGTCTTTGCCCCTTAGGAAGGAGAATGTTGGCACTAATACAAGTCTTTGAGGGGTGGGGGGGGGGGGGAAGAGTGACTATTTAAAATAATTATAAAGTTCAACGTGGGAGGTGATTACATTCAACGGCTGGCCAGATTTAACATTTGATGAAATATTTAGGGTATAGCCATTGTGCAGTTGCAGAAAAAAAATCCATACCTATCCCATGGAAGATCATTAGAAATTCCTAGGTAGAGGTGGTTCTTGAAAGTCATTATAATTTTAGAAGCATTTACTATGAAGCTTAACTGGAATTTCCAAGGGGGAGGGGTCCTAAAAGGCAGTACTATTTTAGAAGCAAAGTATGAAGCTAATACTGGAATTTATATACTGAAAAATATCACGGGTTAATCAGGCGACCAGCAACATGATACAAAGAAAACGTCAGGCTTCATGGTGCACATGCAAGCCTGCACGAAAACTATATGCAAGCGCACAAAAACTATAAGCTTACTAAAGAAATATTAAAGACCAAAACTAAAATAATTACGTTAATTTTTTGCACTTAGATTACAGTTAAATTTTACTAACACTTTTTTTCAAACTTTTCAACTTTAAACAATTAATGCATCTTGAAGAAGTGGCGACGTAAATCTTAGATCTTTAAATTTCATTAAACTTCTTACATAATCAGAAAGCCAGTGGAATATCTATGCACAAAATTTATAAGGCTAAATTTCGAACTGCCCTAGGTTTAACAAGTCACGTCCATTACCTTAAAATGTAGCCGGTCACGGGCCTCGAATCGAAGGTCCACAGCCAGATTTTCTATATCTTTGCCGTAGGGTCCAGCATGTCCTTGCTTTGCTAAGCTCAGTAAGTATCCCGTTTGAGTTTTCTGTTTACTTTTAAGCTGGTAGCCGTAGTCAGTCGGATAGAAACAGTAAGGTATATTCAGTGGAGCTTCCCCATCTGCAACAGGAAGTGAAGGCTTTCTCCAACAACATCCGCGATTCAAGCACTTTTGTTCGTCTGCGTCTCCCTCGGGATAGCAATCGAAACGACGGCTGTTTGGAATATTGCTACAGCCTTGTTGGGACTTTCCAAATTGAAGAATCGACGCTAAAACTAAAATGAAAGCGGCACACCTCCAATACATGTTTACTGCCTCTACCGAACGGAGATTTCGCTTTGCGCGGTTTTCTTTTCAGTCATGTGACCTATGGATGATGGAACCGGGAATGCAGGACAGCGGAGTCAACCTCCGTAAACTTCACTGGGTGCGTGGGGTGACCGTGGGGTAGGCTTAGCCACAAGTTGCTCGGCAACTTTTCGGCAACGTTTTTAGAATTTTGGATTTTTGGCAACTTTTAGAATTTTTTTGGCAACTTTGGGCTTTTTGAGGTTCTTTGAAGCTACTTTCTTCACGTTTTGAGCCACATTGGTCAGTTCAGTCGATAGACATTTATTCAATTTATTGTAAAATACAATAATTAGGACCTAAGTCCACCCCCCATGGGTTGATTTTTGTGATGTCATTCTGATAGACTTTGTTGATCAAGTGAAATGGAAAGAACCTCTTGATATTATCATTGGACTTTGACAAATAAAGTTTTGATAAGAAGCAATGTGCGAATTTTTAATCTTTTTAAAACACCCAAAAAAGGTACGAAAAGCAGAAACATTTTGGCAACGTTTTGGCAACTTTTTGGCAACTTTTAGACACTTTTATCGGCGACTTTTTTGGGATTCATCGGCAACTTGTGTCTAACCCTATGTTTAAGCCAAAAACCGACAAGCGGATCATCAACACCTGCACCAGAGAAATACAGAAGGAAGAAGAAAACTACCGCCCTCAAGCTCGGCACTTGGAATGTGAGGACGATGAACCCTAGCTTCACTGACGACCTGCAGAAGATTAAAACCCCTCGTAAGACAGTTGTTATTGACATGGAGCTCAGCAGACTAAACATGGCATTACAGGAGTCTCGACTTGCAGGATCCGGTTCCGTGAGAGAAAAGGGTTCTCCTTCTTCTGGCAAAGCAAAGAGCCAGAGGAAATCGAGGGCACGGACTTTTTTTTTGCTGTCAATAACCAGCTTCTCAACTGTATTGTTCCCCCACAGAAGGAAGTGAGCGACTTCTTGTCCTTCAAATTCAAACAACGTGGCCGGCCAATCTCATCTGTGCCTACGCCCTCACACTGACCGCCTCCCCCGAGAGCAAGGACAAGTTCTATGACGATCTTGCTCAGACCATCAGAGGCCTGCCTAAGAAACTGAGCCTCTCCTCATCCTCGGATACTTCAACGCTCGCGCTGGCGTCGACTATGCCTCCAGGCCCAGTTCGGCACCGAAAAGCTGAATGAAAACGGAGAACGCCTACTTGAACTCTGCTGTCAACACGACTTTGCGTCAGCAAAACGTTCTTCAACACCAAGCCGCAGCACAGAGTGTCTTGAAGACACCCTAGGTCCAAGCACTGGCACTAGCTTGACCTGCTCCTGACAAGCTGCCACGCACCTACCACAGTGCTGACTGTGATACAGACCACTCCCTAGTGGTAAGCAAGATCAAGCTTGAAGCAAAGAAAATCCATCGAATCAACACACAAGGAACTGGAAAGCTAGTAAAGTTCGAGGAGTTTGTGCACCTTGTCGAGATCGAGGCATCTCTCCAAGAGGAGCCAAGCAACAGTGCCCAAGAGAGATGAGACTGTTTTAGAGACATCATCTAAAAGTCCGCAACCTTGGACTGTTTTTGGCAGACAGACAACCAAGTCCACTGACTGGTTTGTGATGAAGAACGCTGAAGAATTGACTCCTAGGCCTCTCATCACAAAGAACAGAAAGGTACTTGAAATGTACAAGTCCTGTCCCAGTCAACAAAACCTTGAGGCCCTTTGGGGCGCTCAAGGCGACCTCCAGAGAATTCAGTTCTAGACGTTGCGCCAATGACTTTTAGTCGGACCTTTGCACCAGCATTCAGTTAGCAGCAGACATTAATTGAGAACATCACAGCCATGTATGATGGTATCCGGAAGGCCCTTGGCCCGGCACAGAAGAAATCAGCACCGCTCAAGTCTTCTATTGGAGAGATTATACAAGATCAAGCAGAACAGATGAAGCGTTGGGTAGAGCACTACCCCGAACTCTACTCCAGAGAGAACATCGTCACAGACGAGGCCCTAAGTGCCATTGAGCTCGACGCGAGTTGAAGAAGGCTTTGTTTTGCCTTTTTTCTGGAAAGGCACCACAGAAAGATGGCCTCCACCAGAGGTTGTGAAACGCTACACAGGATCCCTACTCACAGAACTCCATGCGATCCTCTGCCTCTGCATGCGGGAGGGTCAAGTCCCACAGGACTTGCGAGACTCAAATATCGTCACCCTCACTGTCACTAAATACTTTAACGAATTAAGAAATGACGTGACTATCACCGGAAGATGGACAGGAAAGGACTGGCCGTGTCATGGATAAATATTTCAAACTGACTATCTAATTGAAGAAATGCCGGGGCCATATCGCATATCAACTTAAATATGTTTTCTTTTCTTTTGAATTAAGGAGGCAATGTTTCAGTCTGGCCCTTACATTTGACCAACACAACAGGCTGATGAGGCAGAAATTTTTGACTTGTTTTCTTGTGAATGCCAGCAGCTTGTGAAGACCCAGCTTCGTTGTTCTTGTTTTCGTAAATCATATGTGCTTCTTTGTTCGTTATGACAGCGGGATTTAATGTACATAATTCTCCGTTTCAAATATTTACGCGTAAAGGCCGGCAATAAGTAGCCTTCATAAATGAATGGATTTGTGAAACTGGAAACTCCCTCGAACTTATTCAGTGATCAACTGGCTTTATCTTCGTGAAACACCGATCCAAGAACGAATGAAAATAGAAACAACAGCCGAAATTCCATTATTTCACGGTTGAAATCTAGTCGTCCGTTCAGCAGCAAACTAACGACAAACTGGTCTGAGAAAGATGTATTATTCTGTAAGTGACACAGACATACTCGGAAACTATGCGAGTGCTCCTCTCAGGAGTCGAACCTAAGACCTTCTGACTACTTGTTCGGATGCTCTACCACTGAGCCAGTACAGGAGACTCGTGGGAGCTAAACCTGTAAATAGCTATTAAGAGCGACTATCCCTAAGAACCTCATATTTAATTTTTATCTAAAAAATGGGTTTCACTGATAACTCTTTCAAAGCCATTAATTTTATAAACTTCCATAATCGTTTCACCCTCGAAAGTTTGAGTTTCCAATTTTCTAGCCTGCTTTAAACGACCATTCAGCTTACACAGAAACCGTTCCATCACTCACAAACTGGTCTAGGCGGGCAATACCTTTCAGTTATCACAAGGTGCGATAAAAAAGTCTCATATTCAGGGTTCAGTTATAAACTGGCACAAGACAAACAACATAGGATTAATGTTGCCACAAGCGTTTTAAGCGTTTTAAGTGCGTGCATCGATAGTTTCTCAGTATCCAGTTTTCAAACAACCAGGCGAGAAGTTTGCACCATATCGTTGTCCAAGAATGTCTGCTGCCAAAAGCGAGGTACAGGCTGTAAATCGAAAACTACTTTTTCTCTACTTTAGTTGATATTTTTCGTAACTTGTTCCTCCCCATTGTTTGCGCAGATTGCCGTGCTCCAAGACGAAATTTCACGTGAAACAGTGGGAGAGGAATCGAAAACAACTAAATCCAAAAGTATAACCTGTAAAATAGTTATTAAGAGAGACTATCCCTAAAGCCCCGTCTACACGAGCAATTTTTATATGGCAATTTTTATGTAGCAATTTTTATTTGCCCGTGTAGATGATGAGAAATGACCAATTTTTATGTGACAACTGCATTTGCTGAAAAGCTGGCGTGTTAGTTTTTATGTGGCAAATAAAAATTGCCACATAAAAAAATTGTCCGTGATCTATAGAACCCAGTCCCTACAGTCCCGAACATTTGCGCATCCAGCATGGCGCCGTCTTCCTTTTTGCCTTTCCATGGACATCTCCGCTGTGCGAAATTATTACTGACGCAAATTAGCAACAAATATTTGTCGAGCTATCTACACAGGCAAATAAAAATTACCATATACAGTTGCCGCATAAAAATTGCTCGTGTAGACGGGGCTTAAGAACTTCATATTCAATTTTTATCTAAAAAATAGATTTCACTAATAACTCTTAACTTCTAGAAAAACTTTTGAATGCAGAGGTCCACACAACGCAGGAATTAAACTTGCTGGTAATTTTGCCGGATCTCTCTTGTGAAAGACCCCGTGTCAGGTGTCACTTGAACGTGAAAATATAAAACTGAATGCAAGGCTGGCACTACGGCAAAGGGCTTTGCCGTAGTGCCAGCCTTGCATTCAGTTTTATATCTTAACTTCTGTTGGCAAGTAGGTAACAAATATGAAATAGGAACGAATTTTCTATTTCCAATGGCTTCTCTCTTTATGTATATATATAGAGAAGCCGTCGAAATGAAACTCTACTAAATTGCTAATAATATAAAAAATTAGCCCCCTAATTGTCTTATATGATTATATCATTCATTTTCTTAGGTCCGTTATCAACAGTATCCAAAGCACCAGTAGGTATGCCTGTTGCATTTTTAATGCTGGAGAAGATGTGTCTTGAAGATATGTATTCTCAAGGCAGCGCAACCCTTTTTGGGGGCGTTAGATTGAATGGCATAACAGTATCACTACCTTAAAAGAATTGATAATTTCTTCACAAATTTTCATGGAAATTTCCGCCGCAGTTTTAAGCGAACAGTCTTAAAGCGCGTGAGAGTATTCAATCACAGGAGCTTGCAGAATGAAATTAAACTATCCAAGTTACGTTTTCCGTTTGCTGATGTTTTGTATCCTGTACATTTGCATCCAAGATGGCAGACCCAAAAGCACAGCTCTTTTATCAGGGGCACCCAATGGGAGTTTTCTCTCAGATCCTTTGAAACGCTATTTTAGGCTATCTGGAGTACCTTTAAAGCTCTGTAGATTCATTTAAAGCTGCGCTATAATATTTTTATCTGTTCGGTCATTCGAGGGGAACTTGAGTCTTTTCGAAATTACTAGGGCATTTTTGTCCATTTCCCAAAAAACTTAGGTCTTATTTCTTTTCCGAAAATCTTAGCTGACCTTTTGTCGGTACCCGAAACGACATTTTTATCAATCCGAAAACACCAGGCCTTAAATTTCCCATATCACGAATATTCGAGGCGAAAATTATTTTTAGAAAATTGTAGGGGATTAAGGACCTTCCGAACAGATAATTTACCGAAACGATCCGTTGGGTGCCCCTGTTTTATGCCTGAGCGGATCTGAGGCTGGTTGATTAAAGAGTGGATATCCACTTGATGAGTCACTATCCCGCAATTAAGATGTGGGAATTTCAGTGGAAGCCTATGAATTATGAAAAGGACGAACTTGTGTGTAGTTCAGTTAAGTGCTCAGAAAGAAAACTGTATTATGAGGACTGCATTTGCTTCGCTGGATAGTTATCTGCTCGGCTCTTTGAAAAATTAGGCCTGACCATAATTAGTCTGACCCATGCTTATATTTGATACAATAATGACGAAAGGAGCAGCCTATCTACGAAGCCGGCAGTTTGTTTTCCTATAATTACCGTAAAATTTTGCCAACTTCAGTCTTGAATTTTTCCAAGAATTATTGATCATTTGGGAAGCCATATCAAACACTCGAAAGTGTGTTTCATCAGATATCCAAACACCTCGAAGTCGTTTACCTCTCAGTGATATCTCAGTGATGAAACACGCTTTCACGTGTTTGATATTTTACATCACAACCAGCAGACATCAAACAGCTGCGGGCTGCGCGATTTTGAAGCTTTCGACTTAAGTACGACCGTCAACTTGTAGCGTGACCCTTGATCAGCGATACCAAACGAGAACATTTAAGTAAAATATATACTTTAAATTTTGTCTCCTATGTTTCCTGATCGTTTAAAAGGCACATTTGTTTAAACTAATTCAGTTTGATCCTTTCGGATGAAAGCCTTAATTAGGGATTCCCGAATTTACGAGCCCTTGTCGGCTTTACGAAAATCCCTTTTTTTCTTTCGCATCTTTAAGAAAATATTTGCCCCTCCGAAAATGAAATGCCCCAATTAGTTTTTCAGTGCAATGAAATCTTCGAAATGTTTGTTAAATAAATTTTATTTCATGACTGCTCGCCGGTTCCTGTACCGGGGTATAGCAAACACTTCTCAGTTAATCACGAAGAGGTCATTTTTTTTTTCCCCACTAAGCTACCGTTCCAGTGATTTAACACTCACTGGCAAAACATTACGACATTTCATGATGCCGGAATGCATCGAGAGGCCCCATTAGGGGGGTCTTAATATCCCGTATCCCTGTAATTTTTTGACCAAATATCCCGTATGCCATATTAAATTCCGGTTACAAGTATCCCGGAAATTTAAGTATCGGCCATTTTTCATATGTTACTTGCTACGATATATTTTATAATATTCGTTCTCTGGCATTAAAACGTAAACTGAAAAAGTATCGTTTTCAAGTAGCTTATTGTGACAGTTGTTTAAACTGCTGTCATTCAAAATATGATGGTAGCTATCAAGTGGAAAGTTAACAAATGTTGCCACCAAAATCACTTATGTATAATTAGCTTACCTGATGCCTAATTTCTACATATCACCTGATACCAAAGTCCTTTCTCATTTTAGTTGCCATCCTGAGCATTTGGTTAATTCATGTGTTCATGGACAGATACTACTTGATGAAGACAAAAACTACAAGCCGTTATCATCACCCATGGTATCAGAAACTTTCCATAGTGTCAAAGAACTCATTAACGCGCTATACCATGGAAAACATATATATGAAATGACAGAAAAGTGGCTCGCCCTCACGCCTAACCCGCCACAAATTTCTTTTTACTACACACTTACAAAGATTCACAAACCAAACCCGGTCGGCAGACCAATCACATCTGGCTGTGAGAGCGCCACAGAGCGAATCTCATCATTTGTTGATAACCTCCTTCAGCATATCGCTAAAATACAGAAGTCATATCTCAAAGATACAACCGACTTCTTGAACTTTATAGAGAAAACAAAGGTCACAAAGGACATGATCCTTGTCTCAATGGACGTAGCTAGCTTATACACTAACATCCCACAGGAGGAAGGAATTAGAATTGCATGCAGAGCATACGAAATTTTCCACAAAAATGAACCTCCCATTCCAACTCACTACCTCGGGGATATGCTTAGACTTATCCTAAAGGAAAACTCTTTCCACTTTAATGGCAAAAACTACCTCCAAAGACACGGGACCGCAATGGGTACAAAGATGGCAGTATCCTTTGCCAATATTTTTATGGTAGAGATCGAAACAGAGATAATTAACCGTGATGCTACAAAACCGCTTACATGGAAAAGATACATCGATGATGTCTTCTCTCTATGGAACGTAGGCAAAAATGAAATCCAAACTTTTATAGAGCTAGCCAACACCTATCATGCGACCATAAAATTCACGGCTGAAATTTGAGATATTGAAATCACTTTCCTTGACACATGTGTATACAAGGGCGAAAGATTAAAAAAAGAATCAAAACTTGACGTGCACATGTACTTCAAACCGACAGAAACGTTCCAGTACACGCATTTTTCTTCCTGTCACCCTCCAGGCGTCAGGAAAGGCTTTATCAAAGGCGAAGCCTTAAGACTTCTCATAAAAAACTCTTCAGAAACAAATTTTGAAGAAAACATCACTCTATTCAAACAGAGATTACGCAACAGAGGTTACCCTAATAACCTAATAGATAAAACTCTCTCAGAAGTCAATTTCAGCGAAAGATTGTCGGCACTACAAAACAAACAAAAAAAGCGCAAAAACATTTTGCCGTTTGTTACGTTATATCGCCCATCTGTTCTAAAAACCATTCTGATGAGTAAATGGCATTTGATAGAAAACCAGCCTCTGCTAAGAGAGATCTACAAAGATCCTCCCCTACTTTCGTAAAGAAAAGGAAGATCTTTGAAAGACGCCAGTACTCGTAACAGCAAAGCTTTGAAGGTCATGTACTTCTTATCTCGACCAATAGGAGTCGTGTTTGGTCTGTCTTCATTATTTTACCATCAAGAAAACAAAAAACAGTTTGTTTTACACTTATATATTTTTCATTCATATCTAATCGTCAACAGAAAAAGGCATGCATTTAGTAATTCAAGAACGTTTCTCATCAGACATCTGATTTGTTACATTTTTTTGCTAATATCCCGTATCCCTGAAACTACTTCTCAATATCCTGTATCCCAATAACTTTTTCCTCAAGTATGCCGTATCCTGGTAATTTTTTCAACGAATATCCCGTATCCCGAAAACCCCTAATAGGGCCTCCATCGGTTTTCCCCGTGATCACAACGTTCACGATCACAAAGTCCACTGATACCTTATGTTGAATGGACTGTTCCAACGCCTTCAATACCATTCAACACTTTTGAGAACAAAAGAAATGTTGAATCGATGTTGAATAAAAGTTTAAACCGATTTAAATTTGATTCAACACGCTTTAACAAGCCGTTCAACACTTTTTACGCTTTCAACAATGTTGAACCACCTGTTCAAACGTTCCGCCCCAACATTTGGTTCAACAACTGTGTTAAACGCATGTTGATGCAAATGTTGAAAACGTTTAAACGGGCCTTAACAGGCCCTATCACAAGGTGCGATAAAAAAAGTCTCATATTCCGGGTCACAAACTGGCACAAGACGAACAACATAGGACTAATGTTGACACAAGCGTTTTAACCTCGAAAGTGCGTGCATCAACAGTCAAACAATCAGGCGAGAAGTTCGCACCATATCGTTGTCCAAGAATGTCTGCTGCCAAAGGCGAGGTACAGGCTGTAAATCGAAAACTACTTTCTCTTTGTTTTAGTTGATATTTTTCGTAACTTGTTCCTCCTCATTGTTTGCGCAGATTGCCGTACTCCAAGACGAAATCTCACCCGAAACGGTGGAAGAGGAATCGAAAACAACTAAATCCAAAGGTATAACCTGTAAATAATTATTAAGAGAGACTATTCCTAAGAACTTCATATTCAATTTTTATCTAAAGAATAGATTTCACTGATAACTCTTCCATCAAATTCTGTTGGCAAGTAGGTAACAAATATGAAATACGAACGAATTTTCTTAAACTTTAATTTGTGATTCGAACTTTTTGCACCCCAGGCTGTGCTCGAAACCCACTAGCGAGATCGTGAATTTTGCAAGACTTGCAGCTGTTGGTTCTGGAGAATATATATCATTCAAAACCTCTTAATTCGCTAGTTATAAACGATATGACCTTTCACGTTTATAATGTGATGAATTGCAATCATAAGCTTTAATTACTGTACTCAATCTGAGGGCACAAAATTTATCTACTTTGAGCACTTTGGTATCGCCGACATGCGTTTTAGCCCAAGTTCAAATGAATAAATTGCAAAAGTGGATCGTACTCAGGGGCTCTTCTACATATCAGTGGAAAGTTCCATCCATCGTATAATAGATGAAAACCTGTTAAAATATTTGGCCGCAATCCAGTTTCTGTTCCACGATTGAGAGTTGAAAGTTGTGAAATTCGACTAGCACGGCCATACTGTTCCATCGAACATGTCATCAACAAATGTTAGCAACAAACCAGGAAATGAGATAACTATCGCTCTGAAATTTCTCCACGAAGCAAGATTAAACATCTCCTACCAATTTGATTGTCATAAAAACGCTGGAAGAGTTTCATTAAAGCCGTCATATAACGAGATAACTCCATCACATGCAAGCTCTATGATTTGTGTTGACCTCAGTAATAATATTATGAACGTAAACTGATCAAGTGTCACGTAATTTGAGCATCACGGTGATCGTTAATTGCCTAATAACGAAATTATAAGGGTTTGTATATGGGAAAAAAGTATTCGAATTTGAAGGCAAAATTACAAATGATTTTTCAATAAAAATTCCTCACCTGAACTCCTCTGTAGTTCCTGTTGTGTCCTACGTGGTTTCTAGGTCGATTTGAAGCGATTTAGTAAAGTTCCCGGGAGAGTTTCAGTTCCAACGGCGTCTCTCTTTACTATGGAGAAGGCGTCGAAATGAAACTCTACTAAATTGCTTATTATATAAAAAATTAGCCCACTCATTGCCTTATTTCATTCGTTTCGTTTTCTTAGGTCCCTTATCAACGGTATCCAAAGCACCAGGAGAAATGCCTGTTGCATTTTTAATGCTGGAGAAGATGTGCCTTGGAGATACTAAAGGCCGCGCAACCGTTTTTGGGGATCCGTTAGTTTGAATGGCATAATAGTATCACTATCTTAAAAGAATTGATAATTTCTTCACAAATTTTCATGGAAATTCCAGCCGCAGTTTTAATCGAACTGTCTCACTGATCGCGTGAAAGTATTTAATCACAGGATCTAGTAGAATGAAATTAAAGCATTTAAGTTACGTTTTCCGTTTGTTGTCGTTTTGTATCCTGTACAATTTGCATCCAAGATGGCAGACCCAAGAACACAGCAGTCGTGTGTTGAGCTTATTTTATGCCTGAGCGCATCTGAGGCTGCTTGATTAAAGAGTGGATATCCACTTGATAAGTCGCTATCCCGCAATTAAGATGTAGGAATTTCAGTGTCAGCCTATGAATTATGAAAAGGACGAACTTGTGTGTAGTTAAGTTAAGTGCTGTCAAAGGAAACTGTATTATTAGCACTGTACATTTGCTTCGCTGGATAGTTATCCGCTCTTTGAAAAATTAGGCCTGACCATTATTAATCTGACCCATGCTTTTATTTGATACAATAATGACGAAAGGAGCAACCTTTCTACGAAGCAGTTTGTGTTCGTAATTACCGTAAAATTTTGCCAACTTTAGCGTTGAATTTCTCCACGAATTATAGCTAGATCATTTGAGAAGCCATATCAAATACTCGAAAGTGTCTTTTATCAGAAATCCAAACACCACGAACTGAGTCGTTTACCTCTGATGAAACACCCTTTCTCGTGTTTGATATATTACATCAACACCAGCAGACATCAAAATGCGGGATAAGCGATCGATTTTGAAGTTTTCGACTTAAGTACGACCTTCAACGTCTGATCACGGATACCCAACGAAAACATTTCGGTAAAATACTTTAAGTGTTGTCTCCTGTTTCCAGATCGTTTTAAAGGCACATTTGTGTAAACTAATTCAGTTCGATCCTTTCGGATGAAAGCCTTAATTAGGGATTATCGAATTTACGAGCCCTTGTCGGCTTTACGAAAATCCTTTTTTTAAGGAAATATCTGCCTTTCTGAAAATGAAATGCCCCAATTAGTTTTCCAGTGCTACAAAATCTTTGAAATGCATGTTAAAAACATTTTATTTCATGACTGCTCGGTTACTGTACGGGGGTATAGCAAACACTTCTCCTCCTGAGTTAATCATG
>NW_028145601.1:470000-472500 GCF_977016875.1 Pavona decussata
TGGAAGAGGAATCGAAAACAACTAAGTCCAAAGGTATAACCTGTAAATAGTTATTAAAAGTGACTATCCTTAAGAACTTCATATTCAATTTTTATCTTAAAATAAATTTCACTGATAACTCTTCCATCAAATTCTGTTGGCAAGTAGGTAATTATAACAAATATGAAATACGAACGAATTTTCTTATAATTTTGTGATTCGAACTTCTCGCCCCCCAGGCTGTGCTCGAAACCCACTAGCGAGATCGTAAATTTTGCAAGATTTGCAGCTGTTAGTTCTGGAGAATACAGATTATTCAAAACCTCTTTAAAATTCGCTAGCTATAAACGATGACCCTTCACGTTTATAATGTGATGAATTGCAATCATAAGCTTTAATTACTGTACTCAATCAGAGGGCACAAAATTTAACTACTTTGGGAACTTTGTTATTGCAACATGCGACTTAGCCCAAGTTCAAATGAATTAATTGCAAAAGTGGATCGTACTCAGGCGCTCTTCTACATATTAGTGGAAAGTTCCATCCATCGTCTAATAGATGAAAACCTGTTAAAATATTCGGCCGCAATCCAGTTTCTGTTCCACGAATGAGAGTTGAAAGTTGTGAAATTCGACTAGCACGGCCGTATTTTCATCGAACATGTCATCAACAAATGTTAGCAACAAACCAAGAAATGAGATATAACATCGGTTTGAAATTTCTCCACGAAACAAGATTAAACATTTCTTACCAGTTTGATTGTCATAAAAACGCTGGAAGCGTTTCAGTTAAGCCGTCATATAACGAGATAACTCCATCACATGCAAGCTCTAAATAAAATATTATTGCCTCAGTAATAATGAACGTACACATCAGCGGCACGTAATTTGAGCATCACGATGATCGTTGCGTAATAACGAAATTATAAGGGTTTGTATAAGGGAAAAAAGTCTTCGAATTTGAAGGCTAAATTACAAATGATTTCTCGATAAAAATTTCTCACCTGAACTCTTCTGTATTTCCTCTTGTGTCCTACGTGGTTTCTAGGTTGACTTGAAGCGATTTAGTAAAGTTTCCGGGAGTTTCAGTTCAAACGGCTTCTCTCTTTATGTATACAGCTGATTCAATTGACGTTGTCGGATCAAAGTATAAAGCTATATAAGACGAGAACTCAAGATTCTGTGGATTTTTTTTATGAATAAGTTCATCAAAATCAGCTATGCCTCGTCTGTCCAGTGAAGATATACGATGGCAAGCCATTTGGATGAAAGAAATGTTAGGATATCAAATGGATGAGGTGGCAGCCTCTTTGAAGATGTCTTTAAAGTGCTACTACGATCAAATTGTCGAATACCTTTTATTTGCGGTTGATTGGTAGTTTATGTCCTAAAGTACATGATTTCCAAGTGATATCTTCATAAGATGAAGGAAAGTGCGATTTTTTTGCGCTCAAACTCCACGAATTTTCATCAGCCATTGAACCTCCATGTTCCTGCGGCCTGGTTACCAAAGGCAGATGGTGTCCAATGACAACAGAGGCCGGGTCACCCGGGAAAAACAAGTGACGTCAGACTATCAACTCGAAGCCCAGGCGAGCATACGGTTTCGAACACGTTTTCGAAAAAATGTTTCGTTCTTTCAATGATGGTCGCTGTGTTGTTCAGTGGTATAGCAACTGCTCTAATCGAGCGGCAGGAATTGCGCTGCATGCGAGTCCGGCCGACAGAACGAGAGATGTGTGGGTCCAGTTTGTTGTCTTGCACGTTTTGCTATTTTCTCGGTTTAGTTCGAGGGACACACGGGCATTCCACCCAAGTCAGTGAACACAAATTAAACCTGGATCTTTTGAAAAGAGTAAGCGATCAGGAGATCGTGAACCTGAAAAAAATCTCTGAAGGAGAAGGAGCGGCAAAAGGTAAGCTTATGTCATGAGTGGGCGAAATGTGTGAATATTGTTTGTATCTTTGGTGATTCCTCGATACTTTGTTCAGCACCCATACAAATAGCAGTCACAAATTTTTATACACATTTTATATTGCGTTTCTAAAGTACTAAACTTTGATTGAACGAGTAAATAATGTAAGTGCAACTAGCTCCCGGAACTAGCTTTTCCTTCCGAAGCATTTCCAAAACATCTCAGTGCGATAAGTGTAAGCTTGTGTTTACTTTGCTTGTGCAAATTAAGCTTGTGGCAAAAACTGTGCAAACAAACGCGAAGAAAACCACTTTAATTATCCATTTTCACTTAGCTTTGGATAAGGTGGTCTTTGGCGTTTACAAAAGGGTTCCTTCTTTCTTTTAAGTAGTTTTCTTGAAGAAATTGTTCGAATTTTTGGTGTAAGGAAGGTTTTAAGAAAACCTCACATTCAGTTGTTTCTTATCAATTAGATTCAATTGGTAATGTATTTTAAATTTTGATTTATTTTTCAGACGCTGAGTTGCAACAACTTCAAAACCCAGCTCTTACTATTAAATACAGACCAAAACAAGCCTTGCAGAGCACAACATGTGAAAAATATGG
>NW_028145601.1:477500-520000 GCF_977016875.1 Pavona decussata
TTCTTAGATTTTGCCTCCACGGGGGGAACCCATGAGCCAAACGGACCACACAGTCCCTCGGTCAAGGGAAACCCCGTCTTGTTTGCCACGTCTTTCTCACAACTGGACCCGTGCACAGTTCAGGCATACCTGTCAGACTCGCCAAGCGAGCTGAAGGAAGGCAAGAAAAGTGCTTCTGCGAAGGAAAATATCCTCCTGCTCTTATGCCTCTATCATTAGCCATAGGCTAGCGTACACAACTTCCATCTACACTCTGCCTGCCACTACAGTGACAATGCATTCGGGCATCATCTTTTCCCTCCTTCGAAAGGAAAGCTACAAGCCCAACTTTCCTTGCCCGTTAGTCAATTCTGCCCTCTATTTCTCCGCCTTGCCGCCGTGGAACATAAGGGACAGGGTTTACTAGCCAGCTCCTCTCGGAACCTTTGCGACCAACCTGCCCACACTATAACCCACAAACGCTAATAAGGAGACTACATGATATGGTAGACAGAAAAAAAAAAACGCGAAAAAAATGAAATTTTGAAAATCGAACCCACAACCAGCCTAATCGTTTGTAAGTCATGCCAAATGACTGGTGACATCTTAAAAACCCATTTAAGCCACGACATCCCATAATTTCACGCTTTTAAAGATTTGTCACTATACGCACTGTAAGTACCTCACTAATTCTCACCTCAGATTTTACGGGAACATGTTCAAAATTTAACACGCGTCTCAGCACGACCAATTACATTAAAATTCGTCGCAAAAGTCAGAATTCTCCAATTTTTGAAAATTCACTATATTCACTGTAAGTACCTCGCTCGACAGTGGAGACCCCAGATTTTACGGGAACATGATCAACTTTCGACACACCTCTCAGCACGAGCAGTTACATCGAAATCCATCAGGAAAGTCGTGCTGTGAAGAGGTCTTTCGACTAAGAAAAATGGTGGTGTGAGGAGGAGTCACCTAAATCAGAGAAAAATACTCTTATAGGAGACTGCTACGAAAGACATTTCTGAGTCCACTGGCCCTAGTCCCCTAATAAGTGTATTTCTCTTTGTTTTAAGAAGGTCCCCCTGACATCACCAATCTTCTGTCTTCAATCCTAACCCCAAGGTTAACCCTAACGCTAACCCTAACCCTACCTCCCTCAGGGGCAGTTCTATCGTTATGATCCCACGGGAGGCACAAAAACTATCCCAATTTAGGTTTTCTTGTATGCTGACTCCATTTTGAATGCTTTTACTTCAGTCTGACAAAGGCAAAGTCAAATACTCACCCCTACATGGACGGGGAAGCAAAGCGACGATTTTGATAGGTCGGCATTTTCAATCAGGAATGTTGCCATTAGAAAGAGCGTCCAAAAAAACTTGGTTGGGACACATTTTTGTTAGAAATTGGCGACCTAACCAAAAGTGCACTTTTTGATGGGCCTACCCTCACCCCCTCAGGGGCAGTTCTATGGTTATAATACCAAGGAAGGCACAAAAACTATCCCAAACTAGGTTTTCTTGTATGCTGATTCCATTTTCAATGTGTTTCCTTGACTCTGACGAAAGCAAAGTCAAATACTCAAATCAAAGGTGGCTCACAACAGTCTCAACTTTACTACATTTTTGGTAGCATGCATTTGCCCAACTCTCACCGCACTAAAAGTGAAAGTATCAAGAACTGTTACCACAGCAACAGTGTATGAAACTCATCAAGACTTGCTTGGGGGTTTGCCCTTAGACATGTACGACAAAGGATGTTTGTTGTTAGGTTGATTTGACCCTTCATTAGAATAAGCAAACAAATTTCAATTAATACCTGAATCACAAACTTTAACTCCCAAGAATATTGTTTTCAATGTATATTTGCAAAATTCCTACTTTTCCTCCCCTCATTTGCCTAG
Source organism: Pavona decussata (assembly GCF_977016875.1). Lineage (NCBI taxonomy): Eukaryota > Metazoa > Cnidaria > Anthozoa > Scleractinia > Agariciidae > Pavona > Pavona decussata. The sequence goes on from NW_028145601.1 coordinate 479,383, forward strand.
GTGGATGCTTGTTACCAGAGAGCATGTTAATAAATTTTCATTTATAAAGCTATTTATCTCTTCAGTAGTTTGAAGCATCTAGTGCAGTGGTGTTTCACCTGATGTAGGGCACCTTACAAAAATATATGTACACAGAAGAGACTGTTACCATTACATTGTTCAGGATGATGCAAGGGAAGAAAACAAATCACTGCAAATTGTTGTTGCCTTGCAAATTTATTTGTTTATTGATTACTGTACTTGTTCAAATCTGGATACAATGATGTCCATGCAGCACCAGCACTCTCCAGGCTTGGTAAGTCGCTCAAGGGAGCAATTTGAACATTTGCACCTGAGAAAATATTGAACCAAGAGGAAACTTAGCATCAATCACATTGTACATTGCCATTGTACAGGGCTTTTCACTACAATTTATATTCTTTGTCCAGTGTAAAAAAGCGCAAAAACAGTAAGCTTGCTCGGAACCGAAACTTCACTGTGCACTCTAATTTAACACCAAGGCAAACTTTCGAAAGCAAAGCTTAAAACCTAAACTTGACTTCGATTTCAATTCAACTGAGTCTCCGGTAGCCTCCCTCCGGGGAATTAACTGACTAGTGGTCAACTGAAATTGTTGCGGATTCTCAGGCACTACACTTTTAAAGCTTGCCTGTTTTGTTAATACAGCAAATAACACATCTAAATATTAATCTCTATCTCCAATATCTTACCCGAGAGATGACCGACTCAGCAAAGTCTGCTCTTCCTCCTCTTGTAGCAAAAGAGCTAGCTGCTGAACTTATTCGGCTGCCTCTTCTTCAGACGGAACTAGCTCTACAGAGTCATGACTTCTTCATTTCCATTGCCTATATCATGCAAAGACGACCCAGGAGAGCTTTCTGTGGTCAAAACAGCTCTGAAATTCGTTGCCAGAATGAGAACTACAGTACTCGCTCGATCAGCGAGTTGAGAGTATTACGTCACGGCAAAAACACAATAGGTTTGAATAAAAATACCGCAGCTCCAATCACTTTCATACCGCGGGCTCACTGGAACATTAAATTCATAAGGGCGGACTCGAAAACACTACTTTTCAAGGCTCAATATTTTCAATTTGCGGGGCCCAAACTTCATTTCAGTGACCAAGACAGGTACAGCCACATCGGATAAGCTGTAAAGAACGTATGTTTGTTTCATACGTGACATGAAGTTTTGATCGTAGTAGCACTTTAAGCTTTAAACTCAGTGATCCGACAACGTTAACTGAAATATTTGTATATAGAGAAGAGCCGTCGAAATAAAACTCTCTAAATTGCTAATAATATAAAAAATTAGCCCACTCATTGTCTTTTTTCATTCGTTTCATTTTCCTAGGTCCGTTATCAACGGTATCCAAAGAAGCACCAGGGGATATGCCTGTTGCATTTTCAATGCTGGAGAAGATGTGTTTTGAAGATACGTATTCTCAAGGCGGCGCAACCCTTTTTGGGGACGTTAGTTTGAATGGCATAACAGTATCACTACCTTAAAAGAATTGACAATTTCTTCACAAATTTTCATTCCGCCTCAGTAGTAATCGAACAGTCTTAAAGCGCGTGAAAGTGCTCAATAACAGGAGCTGGTAGAATGAAATTAAACTATCCAAGTTACGTTTTCCGTTTGCTGTTGTTTTGTATCCTGTACATTTGCATCCAAGATGGCAGACGCAAAAGCACACTGCAGTCGTGTGTTGAGCTCTTTTATGCCTGAGCGGATCTGAGGCTGGTTAATTAAAGAGTGGATATCCACTTGATGAGTCGCTATTCCGCAATGAAGATGTGGGAATTTCAGTGTAAGCCCATGAATTATAAAAAGGACAAACTAGGTGAATATTTTGGCATTTCGTACACGGAATATAGCGAGTCTTTTTATGGCTGAAAATTTTTTGTTCAGATGCAGCGAGGACGTCAAATAACGTCACCGATTTTCTTTTCGCAAAATACAGATTTTCATTTCGCAAACTACAGATTATCATTTCCTTTCATTTCGTTTCGCAAACTACAGTAAGCCCAATTTTATCACAATGTGACTTTTCAAAACTGCCACATCGCCGTAAGCGGCGGTGGCATTGGCGATTAAATTCGCCGCGATCGGCGTATAAAATCGCCAGGTGTGTCGCCGGCTTTACGAAAATCCTTTTTTTTTTCACATTCAGTTAAGGAAATATTTGCCCCTCCTTAAAGGAAATGCACCAATTAGTTTACCAGTGCTACGAAATCTTCGAAATGTATTGTTACCCTACCCTGGGTTCGCTAACGCGGAACGCGGAGAACACTTAGTTTTTCAGTTTTTAATATCGTCTGCGAGCAACACACTCTTACAATCTGTTCTGCTTACACGACCACATGGCATGCCCAAATATGGAGTTACCATATTGGGCACTATGTCACACAACAGTCCGTTACAGTATGTTAAAGAAATTTTATTTCATGTCTGCTCGGTTACTGTACGGGGGTATAGCAAACAGTAGTATAGGGGCGATGAAAATGTGGAGAGTTTTTTGGCAGTCCGCTCCGGTGGTGTTTTTGGATGTGGGGATGACCGCCCCATGCCAGATATATGCTCATTACAAAATCACGAAACCATGACGTCACTACACAGCGGTGGCGAAATCACAAGTGCCGTTACTCATTACAAAACAAGAAGCTAAAAGCAGCTTATACTCGGGCTATATTTGACTAAATGCTGCGTAAGCACACGATCAAAGCGAGAACAACAACAACAACAACTTTATTTCACATTTCTTCTATTTACAGAAATAATTCAAATTGTTATATATTGCAGACTTAACACGTAGAGAAATACAATTATACTTCACTCTGAATATATGTTATATATAAGGAAATGCCTAGCAGCTAGATAACCGCGAAAATGTTCCTTAATTGTCATATTGGTAACATGCTGGCTGAAAATTAATAAATAAAGAATTTATTAGGAACATCCTTATACCAAAACAAATTTCTTTGGTTACGAGCCCCTTATACTCCAATATAAATCTAGACATTTATCCGAAGCAAGAAGCAAGATGACGCAGCTGTCGTAGCTCACTCACTAGCTGAGGAACCCAGCAATTGATGAGAAGCTTTAGTAAAGCCTGCAAGCACTTCGGACTGACCATCAGTCTCAAGAAGTCTCAAGTGATGGGCCAAGGAGTCCCTGACCCACCTGAGATAACAATCTCCAGTCATCAACTTGAAGTGGCCCATGATCTTGTCTACCTAGGATCCACAATCTCCGACGCACTTCCTTCGACACAGAACTCAAAAGAAGGATTGGCAAGGCATCGACCATCATGTCCAGCCTGACAAAGAGAGTTTGGAAGAATGGAAAATACCAAGATTCAAGTAAACAGGGCGCCCGTGCTGAGTACACTTCTATATGGAAGCGAGTCTTGGGCTACGCAACCTGAGACGCATTTTGAACGTCACCTGGCAAGACAAAGTTTCCAACACTGAGGTTCTTGAGAGACAACCTCGTAGCTTGGGCCACCCCCAAGCTAGGGAAAAGGCCCTGGGAACTAGGTTGCTTGAGAGGCAAATCTGCCAAGCATGTACTCTCTATTGAAACAGCGACGCCTGTGATGGCTGGGGCATGTTTGTAGAATGGAGGAGGGAAGAATCCCAAAGGACATTCTGTATGGTGAACTGGCGGAAGGAAAGCGCCCCGCTGGCAAACTGCAACTACGATTCAAAGACATCTGTAAACGCGACCTGAAATCCATGAACATCGATACAAACTCTTGACCGATGGATGCCAATAAAATCGGTGAAATACTATATTTTCGCTTGCCTACGGTACTAAATACCTCACGTCGGATGCATTGTGCCCCCACTGAACTAAACTGCGTTATTGGAAACTTCCAAGGTGGAAGAGATTTTTCTTCTTTTCATGGGGACATCAGCAGGCTAGTGAGACGCATAATCGTCCTGGGCGAACTTGGAAGTGTTGTGCGTCTCAGATCAGGGGCAGTTATGCGTGTTCGTCTATTAGGAGTATCGAATGGTTCCTTAAAATTATCTAGTACTCGCAAAATTTGGCCATTGCTAGATTGGCTCGCTAAATTTAAACGAGTGCTCGCTTGCTCGTACTCGCACAATTTTGCAATTGCTCGCATGCTCGGATTCACCTTAAAGATTGCTCGAAATTACGTTAATCGTGCTTTGTAGGTTTTGTGGTACAGAAATAAATCTATTTATGTTTGAAATCTTATGAATCTGGCTGTCAAGTTCAGTTGAAAGCACACCACAAAACATAATAAGTTAACAAATGTTATTCTTAAGATGTAACTGAGTGTTGCGGTGTATTGCTTAGTACTGTCACTCATACTACTAGCCGCATTCTTTTAAAAATAAATATTTAAAAAACGGTGAAATTAAAAAAAAAAAAAACAATTTGCTGCTTACTGAAAATTTACGAAGTCCTTGCTGCTTACAGTTGTTTATTCTAAAATGCTCGCTTCTCGCAAGACCAATCTGATCACTGCTCGTGCTCGCATGCTCTTAAATGCTCGCAAAGACCATTCGATACCCCTTCTAGTTTCCGTATTTAAACCAGACAGACTGCAAGACCGTATATTGAACCAGACGCACTACAGATCAGCTTTATAACTGGATTCGTAAAACGTTTATGTTTGTACATGGAATGAAAAAAAAAAAATCCCTAAACATTTGCGTTTGTGTTTTCCTTTCGGTATCGGTACAAGATATTGCGGATTTTAACTTTCTCATTGTGTAAAACAAATAATATCACCCTGCGTTGTTGCCGCATCAAAGGCTCACTTAAAGCTTTGATGCCAATGTAACCATCACTTGAAAGAAACGTTATTTTGGCATGCAATTCAGCTGGATAACTGGGCCGCTTTGTACACAAAAACCACGAGGTATAGCTCTGTTAACATTTTGCACTTTTTTTTTTCTACACTTAGTATAACATTCTCTTTTAACAAATAATATAGACAAAAAGCCCCGGCCCACGCAAATTGTGACTTCACTCTTTCATGCACCCAGCTGATTCAGAAGGGAATCAACAAAAAGTAAAGAAAAGCACAAGAAAACCGGTATGTTACCCAGACCGAGGAAAAGAAATTCTAGTGTCACTTAGAAAAGAGGAAACAGAAATGGGAATGAGAAACAGGAAAGGTTGGGGTGAAGTGGTAACTCCGGATCCCCAGTGCACGTAGTTTGGGATTTGATTATCGTATCGCAAGGCAACGCGTTTCGTTTCGTAATTAGTCTTTTTATGTATATTTTTTCGTGATTAATGTGATCGAGGTCCCAGTCAGTTTACATACTCGATAAGCACCACTGATAGAGCTTGAAATGGGAAACTGAGGGCCAGATTTCCTCACAGCATTAATTATGTATACATTTGCGACTCAAACTCTATTCACATTTGCCGTTATAGGAATAGGATTAGTATGGCAGTAGCGTCCAACTTTGGGGATCAAATAAGACACACCAAACACGCTGGTATCTTCGTTCAACTTCTTTACTGGTTTCACAAGTTTACCATATAGCTCAGTTTACAGAATCGAATCTTCTTGCGTTGCTTAAATATGTGGGCTGGAGTATGATTGACAACTGCAACCTACTGTCAAACTCTCGTCAACTGTTAATGTAGGCGAACGTAAGCCTTCATATGATTGGTTGCTAACGGAATTCGTATTACGTTTCTTCCCTTTCAGATTTGAGATTCGTAATGTCCTTCAAAACCATGAAAACGTCCAGCCAAAATAACAAAACGGGAGAAATATAGAAATTACAATAAATATTTTGATCGATAAAAGTAATACGCTAACAGCCAGAAGTATGTAAAATCTGAAATTGAAATTGCAACAACAACAACAACAAAAAAAACTTTCCAAGCCGGAAAGGCGGTACTATATATTTCCTTAAATTACAGAATACATGTCTACAAGTTCCAAAACCTTAATATGTTGAATATACAGTACGTGGACATACAACAAAACGTATTTACACTGACAGACACCTTCAAATGAAAGGTCTTTTGGAATATTATTTTTGAAATAAATTACTCCAAGTAAAAATATCAGCAGGTATGAATTCGGTAAGAAACACGATGGAATTTTGTCCAAAATCGGCGATACTTAAAAATAAGGAGAATAGCCATGCATTTCAAGGCAAATACCAGCGAGAGTTTAACGTAGGTCAAATGAACTAAAATAAAGCATGACTTCATGTAAAGAATTCATTGCATTGTCGTCTGGGGAAAGACCCATGTCACAGGATACTTGATTAGAACATTAGTTTCCTGAGAAACAGTCCAAAACAGAACACCTGCTCGTACCAAATTTATACCATGAGAAAACGACGTTTAATCAGCGCTAGATCAGTACTACAGTAAAAACTTAAGTAGAAGGGTAAACCATTGAACTTTAAAATATTTTTAATCTCATTATTCATCATAAATAAAATACTCTTTGCATCGTTTCCCAACACCGACGATAAACAAACCAAATAAAACCTAACAAGACTATCACGGTGTGATTCTTTACAATGCTCCTATATTTTTACTGTTTAACACACGTGTTAAAGAATAGAAATACGAGCAATATTTTATTTTATTTGCAGCAGTTTATGCGAAGCGCTTTTAATATTTTAAGTTTATATTCTGAATGGTTATTGTGGAAAGTTTAAATTAATTCTGGAAGTTTGATGTTTTGCCCGTGTTGAGCAACATCTCTTGCCGCCGTATGACCAAAGCGACATGTTGCAAAATGAGAGCAAAACAAGCTCTTAACAGCTGCTCGATAGCTTGAGCTTAAGGTAATTAGGATAAATGGGTTTATCGCTGTACTGAGCAATGGAAATATATAATATAATAAACCCACAAGTAAAAAACATTTATCCTTTATAAATATGGATGGAGATTGCGATTTGAGGAACATATAGACATAGAGCGGTGTCCAACACGTAAAAAGTGCCAAAACGATCGATCCAAAGATTTTCATCATGTTTTGATTCTGCATTTCCCTCTTTTTCTTGAAGACTCTGCTTCTTTGCTCGCAGTTATCGAGCTGCTCTGCAATTCTTCTTGAGTTCTTCATGATAAGAGAATAAAGAACACATATTGAAACCAGTGGTGCCAAGTAGACCAACGCAAAACTCACGAGTTGGTAGATGCTCTTCGCCAAGCTGCTCATCATATTTCTGCAAAAAGTATGTTTTTCTATTTCAACGATTTCAGAATAAACAAAGTACGGAACAATGCAGATTGCTGGGAGGCACCAACTAAGAAGCAGAAAAATTGCCCGAATCTTTGCGGTTATCTTGAAAGATTTCAGTGGAAATGCGGTTGCAATAAATCTATCCACAGCGATAAGCATCAAGCTTAATATAGACACCACGTACGACAATGCTCGTGAATAAATTCCCAACTTGCAAAGTAAAGAAGCAACATTGGGGTCTTCAATAAGATTTTCCCCAGCTTGTAACATCCCTTCGGTGGCATAAAGGGGCCAGTTGAGTATTACACCAACTATGTCAGAAACCGCCATGTTCACGATGTAGTAGTTAGGGCTTGTTTTCAGACTTGAGGTCTTGATAAATGCAACCAATACAAGAAAATTCCCTGTTAAAGCTACGAAGCTGACGCTTGATAGGATACTTGTGAATGCTATAGATACGCCGGGAGAACATTCTGTGGAGTTATTCATGATTTCCTCTCTTCGATGTGTGCTCGCGTGTGTTTTGTACTAATTTACCACCAATTGCTTCTGAGCGAAAACTTGGGTGTCATTAAAACGGTTTTCAAATTGTCTGTAGTGAGCTCATTATAATTTATTTAAATCTTTGACCACCTGCTTATCAGCAATTGAATAGAAAATTACGAAGTCAACACATTCCAAAATGAAAATTTGCCCACGTTCTATCAAGTACAACCACTATAAGTTTAAAAATTAAAGGAGGTAGAAGGTAGATCTGAAATGCCGAATCATTGAATCGGCTGAGACTAACACCTAACATGATCAGTTAAGGAAAACTTACTTTAAAAGATGAGATTATTTATTCTTAGTTAAGCAATTAATTTATATCGAATCGAATTATATTGAAAGGAATAGTTTCTTGTGTAATTTATATTGCTGTATTTTGCTGCCTTTTAGAGTTTAGTATTGTTTAGTTTATTTATTTTCTTAAGAGCCCCTATGAAAACCAAATTGGTAAAAAGGCTTCCTTGTTAAATATTTGTTGATAAATAAATGATTATAAGACTGAGACTTAAACACCTAACATGTTCAGTTAAGAAAAACTTAAGTTAAAAGATGAAATTATTTATTCTAAGTTAACCAATTAATTTATATCGAATCGAATTATATCGAAAGGAATAACGTTTCTTGTGTAATTTATATTGCTGTATTTTGCTGCCTTTTAGAGTTTAGTATTGTTTAGTTTATTTATTGTCTTAAGAGCCCCTATGAAAACCAAATTGGTAAAAAGGCTTCCTTGTTAAATATATAGTTGATAAACAAATAATTATAAAATACTTAAGGATACTTCCTGGGTTCGCGGGTGTCCTTTGGAAAAAAAATCGTACGCGCGCAAGTTTTAATAAACCTCTAACAAACTATATATCATTATAAAGCTTAATAAATGTAGTTTCCTATAAAAAATATAATTGAGCGATCTTTTCCTTTTTTAAGTGCCAGGAGCCAGTAGAACCTCGAATCGACCGATGGTCGTTCCATTGAATTAATCGGTTATCGAACACCGCGCGAAGAACGAAATCGCTGCACAGTGTTATTCACAAGGCATCAATCAACAAAAAGGTGTCAGGCTTTTTCGAAATTCTGATTGGTTATTTAGATATCCACGTCTGAAGTTTGAGTAGCAAAAAATATTTGAGTCGTGTTGCGTAAACAGTCGCTACGGGAAAAATATTTTGAAAATCAAAATTCCCTGACACCTTTTTGTTTGTCATTATTCCTCGAATCTTCTGGCCAAATTTCACGACAATCCGTCAAAAATACATACCCTATTAATTCGTTCAAAGTCGACATACTCTGCCAAAATTCAAGTGCGAGTTTTCGCTCGATAAAGGTTTGCAAGAAAAACAAGCCTCCACAGGAGATTATGACACCTCATTAGGTGGCGAGCCAATCGAGCAACAGGACCCCATGGCGTCAACAACAATAGCACAGAATTTCGCGGAAAAAGTATCGCGTTGCAGACACGTTTTAGACTCCGCTGTTGCGATCGAGCAAGATGGGGAAAGTGGCGAAAGGAAAACGTAAAAATCAACCAGGAAAACGGGGAAAAACCAAGGCTAACGAAACCAGAAGCGCGTCAGCGGAGAGTTTGCCTAACTGTGCACTCCTCGGAAGAGTGCACTGATAACAGAGATGAAATCTATTGAGTTGGTTCTTCGTTTTGATTGCGTGTAATGTAATTTACGCTTCAAGCTAAAGAGATTATTCATTTCGTATCAAAGGAAATGTATAATGAAAGAAAATCGCATTTTTAGTGTTATTTAGGTACGATGGTGATTTCTTCGTAAGAAATATTCAAGATAGCGTGGAGCGGAGCAAAAAGCGAGAGAAAGGGCCACGCAGAACGCGCCATCTCCAGTATTACACGTGGGCTGGTACGCTTCTGTTGAGTTCTATTTCATCGGTCTAATTCTTGCTGATTTTATTCCAATGTTCCATTACAAACGCGCAGTAAAACGTTATTTGGTTTTATCTCGCTGCAGAAGAAAGAAATCGGCCCAGAGGATGAAGAATATGATATTTGATATTTTCACAGGACGCTTGCAAAGTTACGGCTGCAGGACTTTTGCACGGCAATCGGCCTCTGTGTACTTGATCCAATAACAGTGGATTAAATTGAAGGCCGCTGCTCCAGTTCTTCGTGATCACCTTCGACAGAACCTTTAACGTCGACTAGAGTTTCTTGGTCGAACCAAGAGCCTTTGTTGCTCTCTGCAAGATCACGTTTTCGATCTTCGCTGAAACCTATCTTTCCCTTTTTCTTAGGCCCTGGCATCTTCCGGGATTTCATCCACAGGCTCTTTTCATTTTTTGATGACTTTTCCACGTGGGAAGCGCCGGCAAAGAATAGAAAATTCGAAGTGAGAAATTTTCTGCAGGCGAGATGTAAACAAAATATCCCTATTCTGAAATAAGAGCTCCCCGATGAAGCGTTTGCCGCGAAAATTCCTCTGGGGCGTCTCGCACTAAGAAGATTATGACACCTTTTTTATTTATTTACTTTTAGATGGACATACGTTTTCCAAAATATCTCGCGCGCTTTTTAATATTTTTCAATTTTTTTTTCAGTAAATGTTAGATAAAATCCCCAAATTCTATTTGGTCGAAAAAAATGTTTTTTCTCTTTTTTACCCTATCGAACCCAGGAAGTACCCTTAAAAGATCTTGGAGAGGCGATAACATCGAGATAACTGAATTTACGACACCATTTTGCGAAGTAAAGTTTTGTAATATACAGTAGGTGGTGAGAAAACACTCGTCAATACACTATATTATAATTTTGTGAGTTATATTTTCAAGTAAATTTACACGTATTTTGAGCCGGCACCTGTTCAGACATTCATTCAATCTTCCCCGTTAAAACCACTAAAATGCATCAGTTTTCTTCATCATTAATAATTCAACGAAACATTCTAGCTAGGCCCATGCCACAACAGCATGCTATGAAAAATATTGTTGGCACCACGGCAATAAGTTAACTTCTTTTTATTCGGCTCCAGTGTGTTTCAAGAAGTAACAGTTGTAAATCAAATGATGTTTGATGCAAAAAAATTAGTTTTTATTTATCGGACAGTGCCGGTTTCGAGTCATTAAATAAGTTTATTAAGGCGAACCAGCTGCAGGTGTGTGCTGCGTTATTGACTCGTTCCACTGGCACTCTCTTTCGGTTGACCACGCATCGGCAGTGTGGGACCCTCATCTAAAGAAAGATATAAAGGAAATCGAAACCGTTCAGAGGCGGGCTGCCAGATTTGTGAAGAGCAACTACATCAGAGAGGACAGCGTCGTAACCGGATTGTTGGGTGACCTAAAATGGGCATCTCGGGAGACGAAGAAGGTGTCGCCGTTAGAAATATTCTCAGGGTCACTAAAAGTCAGGAACGAAATCACAATAGCAGAACACTTGCGAATACCACCACGTAGACATAATACGAGATCAAAGGCTACACTTATCAATCCTAGCGAACGGGGGGAGATATACAAGATCTCGTTCTTTCCAAGAAGTATAAAAGAGTGGAATGAACTGCCACTCAACATTCGAAATATACAATGAGAGGCCCCCTTCAAACTTGCCCTGCGGGCACATTTTAACGCGTAATTAATTTTAATTATATTTATTTTTGTTTCCTCTGCACGTGTATAAACACCATACACAGCACTGTATTATGTTAAGTATATATACCAGCACGATCACACCGTGGCACAATGTAGAGGTAGCTATGCTGAAATTGGAATGATGTCTTGCTCCATAATCTTTTAAAGTAGCTTATTCAACTGAATCATCACAATACAGAGAGCTTTTTTGAATGTATCAAAATTGATTTCTCTTCCAAGAAAAAGATGCAGTTTATCAGTTGACTCACTTTTCTTTCTGCAGTAATATTAACTGTTTTAATAATAATAAAAGTCATTTAGTTAGTCACTTAAAGAAGGTGGAGCTGCTTCCTTCTTTTGCTACTGTGCAGTGACTTTATATCGATAAACCTCCTCTTTATTAGTATGCGGTGTTTTACCAGCTGATAAAACATTAGTCTGAAATGTCAGCCGTCTCCTCCCCCTAACCCGCAGGGGGCGCGGGTTAGGGGGAGGAGACGGCTGACATTTCAGACTAATAAAACATTCCTCATTAGTATGCGGTGTTTTTCTTGTATACTGATTTCCAACGTTCACAAAAACATCATTGTTATGAACTCTATTGACACACGCTTTTCCAGGAATGTTTTTGAAGCCGTTCAAAAACTCGATAAAACACTCCTGCTCGTTTTTTAAACATTACATATAACTATGCGAGAAAAGTAGATCTTAATTAGTAAGGGCTATTGAAATCCAAAGAAATATGGTAGTAACCACGCATCTTTTTTCAAAGATAATTAAACTTCTATCTGGCATACATTGTTAGTCTTTTAGATCATTTTTGTTTAATTATATGACTTAAAAAGTTTCGCTAACAATGTTAAATATTTTACCATAACCCCAAAGTAATTATTTTAAACATGAAAACCAATTTTAAAAACTTACAAATAAACTACAAAAAACCGTGGACAAAGATTCTGCCTACTAGTCAACGTTGGATCTCGGGAGAGGTCTAATCGGCTAAACTATGAGAAGACCAATGACTACAGCATAGCCCATTCAACGAGTAAATGCATTCTTTTACATTATTATTTCACGTCATTTCTGCCTACACCTTAAATTGTGCATTGCGACATTTTCCATAATAATATTACAATTGTGCTACTTGCAATTTAGTACCATCCCAAATCCGAAGAAGGTTGGTGTGGCCAACAGAAATTTTGTTTAAAATACATTTACCCGCTGTATCGGCTTTGCAGTAGTCCTTGGACTTCTCATATTTTAAAACTTACTTGAAAACCTTGGACTCTCCTCTCTGCCTGCCCTAGAAAAAACGACCGTTATCGTTACTTCATTATTGCCAGGCGTTCGATACCTCTTCCATTTAATATCCCTGCTTCTCTTTACAATGCGATTTGTCGTACCTCAATATGTTGTAAAGAAACTTAAACACAATTTACCCCTATCTAGTCCAACGTATTTTCGTCTTCTTGGGCCGGAAAGGGCGTTGGGGATGGGCGACTCCCCACTCCCTATAACTTCGCAGGTATAAAAGCTATGATAATGAGACTTGAACGAAAGATAGTACGCTCCAAGACGTTTCCTTTGAGGTCCACAACGGGATGTGATAACGTCATATGATGTCATCATTACTCTATGATTGCCAAATGGCAGTTTTCTTGGATCCGCCATCTTGGATTTCTGGATTTCCCAAAAGAATTCAGGAAAGCGCCGAAATTGAACGAAAGTAATCAAAACCAATAAAGGAACACTAGTATAAGCTAAAAATATAAAAGATATGGTAAGACGGGTAATTTTCCATTTTCTTAAGAAAAACTGCCTGTCAAAAATTGTTTGCTATGGTAACATCAAAGTTAATGGACGCTAACTAGCCAAATCACTTTTTTTTTCCAGATAAATGTCTGAAAACGTCCTTAAGAGTCACGCAGTTTTGCTCATTTATAAAAGAGAGTAACTCAGGTTCAAAGTCGTCGTGGAAAATTTCCCCCCTAACCCCGCCTCCTGTCTAAGAAGATGCAAAGAAGACAACATTGAGAGTTAACTACCTTTTAATTCCACCATTAAGAGCAGACATGTTTATTGTTATATATATGGAGATAAATTCTGCACTTTTTCAATTGAACGCGTCGTGATCAACGACCAAAGCCAAAGCCGCCACCCCAGCCAGCGCCACAGCATGTATCACTGGGATTATGCACATTGCGCATGCGGGCTCCCTGAAATCAAGACCAAATGCAGAGAAAACTGTTTTTTTCCAGTGAATTAATTTATTTATCACACACTCATTAGGGCCCCTCAGGGGTTAGTCTATCTCTGAGCGGAGAAGCGGAGAAGTACAGTTCATCTAAATGAATACACCAACAGATTCACACGCTGTCCCCATTTAAAAATTGGGTTTCGGGGATTGCAGCCCAACAGAAAATTTTGAAGAAGAGCGAGTACTTTGAATTCTTTTGTGGGGAGGGTGGGTTCACGATGGAAATCTCTGTCATTCAAAGTCAGTAATTGTGCTTAGCCACTAAAAGCTCATCATCATCGTCATCATCATCATAAATGCAAAAACAATAGAGTTACTAAAGGTAATACCTTATGCAAATCAAACATTTTCAGTCCATTCTTGTGATTGTCCAAAAGTCGTCGCTTCTTAAACACAAGAGAAAAGAAACAAAACTAGCCTTACAAAACGCGTCTGGAATGCATTAAATTTCCTATCTTCTTTAGTTATTGCAAATAGTTACCTCCTTGAAATGTTTTAAAGCTAACTTTAGTCTTCGATTACTACAAGTGCCTTCGTTTGTCATAAAGACAAAAATAATAATCAGTAGCAGGGCAGCTTTCATTTTGTCCTAAAGAAATAGACAAAAAGAGAAATAAGAAAATAAGACAATGATTGAGCAACATAAGAATATTAAGTTTTCTCATTTATTCAATTGAACTATTTTTTAGGCCATTTGGTGATTAGAGTGTGAAGCGAGCCTGATCCAATTCATGGCTTAGTTACTGAGGGCCAAAGACCACATACCAGTGACATCGTTGAGCCCTGATTTTTCGACCCAACAGGTCAACGAGTGGTGTCACAGTCAACATAAACAGGAGCTTATGAGCTCCTGACATAAAACGCACCAAGGAGTAATGAATTAAGCCATTTCACTCCCCCTGTTTATTCTATGCCCTCACTTGGTTGGAAAAATATGGCTGTCAAAATCTTGTTGCCAAGGAAACTTCACGTCACATTGTTATCCAATACATTTTATGAAAAGACAGAAGTTTGGTGGTGTTTGATATAATATTACAAAATGTTGTGATTGTCAATGCGGGCACTGACCGCCCGCCCCAGGCTATAAAGGAAGCCGAAGGGGATTTTGACCAAAGCGAAGCTAAATCAAAATTTCTATTTCGTGATTGATTGTTCCTGTTCCTCGCGGTTAGTTGACTTGTGAAAACTGTTCCGTTAATCGTCAAAATACGCAATCTGAACAACTAATGACAACATCCCCTTTTATTAATTCAGAACAAAAGTCAGCAACAAACAGCAACATATTAAACAAAAAACACAGTCTTACTTCAACACCAGTAATTTCAATCATTACCGTATTTCATTAGTTTTCTTTGCATCAGTAAAATGAATGACTGAACCTTGATCAAAGCTGACGTTAACACCAAGCGATCAAAAGGCAAAATTGCCAAACGACAATTATTTCAGTTTTAAGGATTGATTATTCCCCTAAGTAGGTTGTGAAAACTCTTCTATTAATCGTCAAAATATCCAACTAACAACTAATCAGAGAGCATCCTCTTTCAGAACAAACAGTCTTTTAACAGCAACATATTGAATATAAAACACTTATATAACCAAAGACTTCAAACCTACTCATTCTTCTTAGTCCCAGTGATTGAAGTTTTAGAATACGCATCAGAGATTAAAACTGGACTCAACAGAAAGTGAGGTAAAATCTATAGAAAATACGTACTTTATATGTACGTAAGAGAGCAAAACCTGCGGTCTTAAAGGGGAGCAAAAATAAATTAAAACTGCTCTTTTATGATGGGATCTGTGTTAAGAATTTTTTTGTGCTTCGTAAGTTGAAAAATTGAAGCAATAATATATGAAATAATGATTCATTTGTCCTACCGTGTAGATTAGGAAACCTTTCTGTATGCCGTAGACCGGAGGTGCACAATCCGCCCAAATACGTTTCAGGAATGTTTTTAAAAGTTATCAACAAGTAATTTGCGTAATTATTCAATGTTAAACTTTATACAACGGATCGACTCTCATTCCATTTGTTTTCCTAAAGATATTGTTAATGAGCCAATAAGCATGCACTGCTGAGTGTTATTTTCACCGGCGGCTATATGCTAACTAAACTAAGCCTTATGAGCTGAAAACCTCGATGGCACACAACGTAAAAGGACGTTTATAGGTTAAAAAATTAAACAGCATATTAAACTTTAATGATTGACGAGCTACCTCAATCAACTGTTTGATAACGTGTTGATATACGTACCGACAGAGTAATTATTATCAAGAAGAGGAAAAGAGAACTTTAAGTGAAATAGTTTACGTTCGATCAAAGACATTTACCGCGGAATATTATAAAGGGCCTTTGTCACGATAACGCGCATGTGCGATGGTGATTGACAACAATTTTTTTTAACCAATAGGAAATCGTAATAATCAACACTGCGCGGCAGCGCTAACCGCAGGCAGTCTGAAGTTTTCACGTGCGTTCTAAAACCTCGTTGTTTGGCCTTTGACCTTTTGTATTTGTAAGATATTTGGTCCAGACCCGGTTCGAATACCTCCTCTCAAGGACATCGATTTTCTCTATGATATTCAAATAAAAATACAAAATATGCGATTACAATCCCTCACAAATGACCAAACAGTTCCTCGATATCGTTATTTTCACTTCTAAAAGCCTCACAAGGTGGATGGAAAAAGATTTTCCTCGCAGATGCCTACTTTGAAAACTGTTCCGTCGGATCAGAAATCAAATCTCCGCACATGCGCAGAAGAGTGTCAAATGCCCTTTAATACTTGAACCAGTGGGAAATCGCTATTCTGGAATGGGGAATAAGGAAAAGAGAACGAAAAGGCTATCTAGGGGTGAATTGTCAAATTCATTTCTATTCCACGAAACATGCTATTTTATTATCGTATTGGAGGTTTACCGTCCAGCGCTAAAGCTTCTCTTAATTTGAGAAAGCCTATCACGACAAAAAACCTAACAGGACCTTCTGGCTAAAATAGCCGGATAGTTAAAACTTACCACACGAAAATCTTGCATGAATTCAGTCTTCCTTGGCCTTGGAATTCTTAAACAAACAGGTCGTTTTTAGATCTCTCAGTATGTTAGATTTTTTTGTCTCAAGAGTCAGGATCAACCTTTGTCAAATTAGCAAGCTTTTTTATATTCAAATGCCGATTTTACGGATCCTTGTTCGATGAAAATGTAATGATGGGGAATAAAAATTATGTAGAGTCCTCTACAACATGGAAATAAAAGACTTATTGCTAAGTAAGGAGACGAGAATGGGAAATTCTTTTTTTCATTCGTAGAATGTGTCATCCTCCTCAAGGTTTCTCCTGACTTTTGAAAGAAATTGACACTTTATTTATTGGAAATATTGCCTTATTTTAGGTTTATTCGGAAAACCTTGGAAAATGTTCCATTGCCAGACAAAACAGGATGCGACTCTCCCCCTTAACGTAGAAAATCCTGCTCTCTTGCACAATCCACCCCTTCTCATGTGGGATCCTTGCTCTTTTTACAAGGAACACTCCTCACTTTGGGAGACCCAAGGGGCCAGATTCAAAACGCCTTACTAAATTAAGATGTATCGCATAGAATATTTTTTAAGTAATAATTATGGTCTTTTGTTTAGAAACAATTGTTAGGATGCATCTTGACTTAGGCAGGCTTTGTAAATCTGGTTCCTGGTTTCTTAACCTGGCTCAGTTGGTAAAGCACCGGGCTCCCGCGCGGGAGGTCGCGGGTTCCAACCCCGACAGGACCAACACTCAAGGTCTCTGCCTTTGTAATGACATCTGTAAATGGTTAGACTTTCTAGTCTTCTCGGATAAGGACCGGATAAATCGTAGGTCCCGTCTCACAACCCCGGTTCATGATTACTTTGTGGGACGTTAAAGAAACCGCACACTGTTCGCAAGAGTAGGGGACGTAGCTCCCGTTGTTGTGGTCTGGCCTTCTATCTTTCACATTCATGCTTGGGTTAAGTGGGTGGGTGGGTGAGATCTAATATGGACCGATGCTGACGTCCGATCTCACCCCATAGAATTGTAAACCGCTATGAGACTTGGCGATATGTGCGCTATATAAGAATTTCATTCATTCATACTCCTTCACTTCAGTTGTGCATGTGACCCCTTGTCTCTAAGAAAACCCGACCCTAACCTCCGTACACAACCCAATATTACCTTGACAGACTCTTAGATCACCATCCCTTACACGAGAGACCCCTTATCTGCTATATGGCCCTCCGTTAATTGTTTATAGACCTCTGAAAAATGATTTATTCAGTTCCAGTCGTTCAGTGGATGACTTTTTACTTATTTTGGATTATACATTGGCGTGGACCTCTCGGAGGATCGATCGCCCACTTTACCTCAACTCTCGGACGGAGATACAAGGAAGACAACATTGAGAGGTAACAAGGTTTTAATTTCATTAACACTTGCCGACATATTGTTATTAATATGAAGATATAGGTCACATTTTCCTCTTAATATGGACCGTAACAGGTTGCCACATAACAAGGGTTGTTATCTGGATTACGCTCACCATGCTCGCGGGCTTTCTGAAATCAAAATCAATTGCAGAGGTTACTATTAATTATTTTACAGTATTTTCGTTTATCTATCCTTCGGTCTATCTATCCTTCAAGTGCCATTGGCCTATTTTTGTTACTTGCAAAGTTATAGAAAGCCAACCCCCCCCCCCCCCCATACCCCTCTCCGAGCCCAGAAGACAACAACAACAACAACAACAACAATTTCGGTCTAGATAGGGTTAAAATGCATCACTGACGCCCTGGAAATACTTTGTCGATACAGAAACTAAAGGTAATACCTTATGAATATCAGAAGATTTTAATACATTCTTGTGATTCACACCCATGTCCATCGGTCCTCGTTTCTTAAATAAGAGAAATGAAATAAAAGGTAACTTGTTAAAATAAGTCTGAATACATATACATTTCTCCTCCAGTCTGTAAATGGATGGTTACCCCGGGTCGCGAAAAAAACTTCCAGTGACTACAATCGCCTTCGTTTGTCACCAAGAAAAAAATTAAAATCGTGATCAGGGCAGCTTTCATTTTGTCCTGAAAGAAATAAACAAAAAAAAAGAATAATGAATAAAATAAGACGAAAGAACCTGATATTCAGTTTAGGGAAGGAAGCACTTCATGTATGAACAACATTAATAACGAGAAGCTAGCCAGTACTTTCTTCGCAAAATTTCGATTCGGTCTGAGTGCTTCCGCATTCATACTGATTTCAGTATCTTTCTTAACAAATCATTACGTGTTTCATTTTTTATTCTCCTATCGTCCTGGCTCAAATTGGGAATACGAGAGACGACTCTTTTTTAGAAATTAAAGTTCAACTGAATTTCTTTTAAAAAGTTAAAAGAGTTTTTAAGCCAAATGGATAGTATGACTTTTAAATAAATCATCGGATACATTGCGCTTAACGGAATTACTTTGAAGTTTTATTTTCTTACATAGCAGATTTCCCTGGTTAAGGCACTTACGTGATTGGCTTTTTTGCAGACTAGAGACATTAAATAGATTGTACTATTTGAACAAACTTTGAGAGTGCACATTTAATCCGGGAAATAACAATACGTCTAGCAGGATCTAGCGGCAATTGCAAGCAAGTCAGTGTTAAAGGTTTGTATTCTTTTTGAAAGTTCAGTTCAGTTAGCTGTAAAATTGGACATTCAAAAATATAGCACAAAACTTTAATTTGAGGCGAATATTACACCACCAAAAAAAGTTTTCGTGAAAGACAAACACTGTTTGCGTTGTTTTCTTTTCACCATGTGCTAAGCATTGTTGATTTAATGTGAACTTCATTCGAATTCATAAAACAAAACAAAAAGTATTTTCACCATGTGTCTTCTGTTTGTCGCGTTGTCAGCTTAACGTTAGTTTTCATTAAGTCACATTTGAGGACTATTTACTGAAACAAAAAGGTATATATCAAACAGGACTATGTTCAAGATTGGGTTAAACATGCCATTGTTCACTGGAGTCGGACGTACGGAATGGCAACAACTACAACAAGCGGAAAGGTGGTCAGTTGTAAATCCGACTCAACTTAATGCTTTTGGATCGTTGTAGGTAGTACGTTAACGTTTACATTCGTGCTCTCTTTTCGGTACGCGCAAGGTATTGCTGATCTTCATAAATTTCTTGAAAAATTAGAAAAAAAAAACGATATGTTAATCGCCTTGCGATATATTATATATTAACGCTTCAGTTAATCCAACACTTGTATGCTGCTGGCTGGTTAAACTCACGCAGTTCTCATTCGACAGTACTGAATTAAACACTCAGATAAGACTTCTATGCTTCGGCTAAGATGAAGTAGCATTGTTTTAGCTCAATCTAAGTCACTTAGACTGTTTTTGCTTTCTCGGTGAACTGAGCATTTTCCTCTCGGCATTTTCCTCTCTTGATCGACGCTAATTTTATAGTGTACCGAAGTCAAAATTTATAGAACCAGTTCTCTTTATGTTTGGCAAACTTAACCAGGGAGAGAAAATCTGGCTATTCCCTGAGAACGACTCTTCCGTCTATAAATCGTCCTTTGGGTAATGTCCAACTATAAACAATGCCAAAATTATCTTTTCGACTTCTGTACTGGCTTAAGAAATATATAAATTGTATAACTAAAAACACCTTAATATAACCAAAGACTTCAATCTCTCATTTCTGTTAACTGTAGCTTCTGGAAAATTCAGAACGCAACCGAAGCGCAAAACTCAACAAGCGGTTGATGGCGAAAATAGTGGAAATACCTACTTAGTTTGTACGAGAAAGAGTAGAATTTACCGTGATCGCGAGAAGGCGATAAGATAACTGATTAATCTCCAACGAAAAGATTTCATTTGCCGGTTCCGTTTTTGGTTTCGGTAGTAGTAAATTAAACAACTGAAGCGTATCAGGTATGGCACAAATTGCCATTCAGTCCTTTGCCCTACCTTGTTGATTTGGAGACCTTTCCTTGTGCTTATGCTTGGTCAGTTGATTCAAAATAGCTCTCAGGAGTGTCTCGTTGAAGTAATATAGAAGTAATTTGCATGATTATATTCATTATTGATCTTTGCACAATAAATTTTTTCTTAAGGACATTTCTACTTAAGCAATAACTTAAAGTACAGAGCCCTTTTTTCAAAAATTATCTTGCTCCCATGTACCGTGCACTCAGTTAAATTACTGAGTAATTCGTGGCCGGGGAACCCAAATCTCAGCAAGAGTTATTGCACCTGACGGTCGCACACAACGTGAAAAGACGTCAAAAAAATAAATTTCAACTCAGAGGCTTCTTCTTCGATCCAGTGGCTTGGGAAAATTAAACAGAGCATATAAAACTTCTGTGACGACCTACTATTAGAAAAACGTGACTTAATAAGAGGCACAGTGAACAAGCGGCACTTCTCATATAGGAAAATAGAATGAACATTTTGATAAGCAGTTAACTGCCCCAAGGGTAGCAGTTCGTATTATTTTGCGACTTTACTGTGTCTTAGTATTGTTCTATATAAAATAAATCAAATAAATTTTATGAAAAGACAGAATTTTGGTGGTGTTTGATATAATATTACAATAAGTTGTGATTGTCATTGCGGGCACTGAACCCCTGCCCCGGGCCAAAAAGGAAGCCCAAGGGGATTTTGACCAAACAGCAAAATTTCTGTTTTATGATTGATGTTTCTCTTCCTCTTAAAAACTCTTCCATTATTTGTCAAAATACCCAACAAAGAACTAATGACAACATCTTCTTTCATTAATTCAGAACAAACGGTCTTTTAACAACAACATATTGAATATTAAACACTTATATAACCAAACCTGCTCATTCTTCTTAGTCCCAGTGATTGAAGATTTAGAGTACGCATCACTGAGAGATTAAAACTGGACTCAACAGAAAGTGAGGTAAAATTTATCGAAAATACGTACTTTATATGTACGTAAGAGAGTAAGACCTGCGTTCTGAAGAGAGAGCAAAAATAAATTAAAACTGCTCTTTTATGATGGGAACTATGGTAAGATTTTTTTTTTGTGCTTCGTAAGTTGAAAATTGAAGGAATAATATATGAAATAATGATTCATTTGTCCTACCCTATAGATTAGGAAACCTTTCTATATGCTGTATACCGGAGGTGCACAATCCGCCCAAATACGTTTCAGGAATGTTTTTAAAAGTTATCAACAAGTAATCTGCGTAATTATTCAATGTTAAACTTTATACAACGGATCGACTCCCATTCCATTTGTTTTCCTAAAGATACTGTTAATGAGCCAATAAGTGTGCACTGCTGAGTGTTATTTTCACCGGCGGCTATATGCTAACTGAACTAAGCCTTATGAGCTGGAAACCTCGATGGCACACAACGTCGAAGGACGTTTATAGGTTAAAAAATTAAACAGCATATTGAACTTTAATGATCGACGAGCTACCTCAATCGACGGTTTGATAATTTTGTTGATAAACGTACCGACAGAGAAGAGGAAAAGAGAACTTTAAGTGAAATAGTTTACGTTCGATCAAAGACATTTACCGCGGAATATTTAATACTTGAACCAGTGGGAAATGGCTATTCTGGAATGGGGAATGAGGAAAAGAGAACGAAAAGGTTGATTAGGGGATAAATTTAACTGTCAAATTCATATCTATTCCACGAAACATGCTATTTTATTATGATATTGGAGGTTTACCGTCCACCGATAAAGTTTCTCTAAATCCGAGAAAGCCTATCACGGCAATAAACCTAACAGGACCTTCTGGTTAAAATAGCCGGATAGTTAGAACTTACCACACGAAAATCTTGCATTCCTTCAGTCTTCCTTGGCCTTGGAATTCTTAAACAAACAGGTTGTTTTTACATCTCGCAGTATGTTAGATTTTTTCGCCTCAAGAGTCGGGACCAACCTTTGTCAAATTGGCAAGCTGTATATTCGAATGCCGATTTTACGGATCCTTGCTCGATGAAAATGTAATGACGAGGAATAAAAATTATTTAGAGTACTCTACAACAGGGAAATAGAAATAGAAATTGTTAAGTTAGCAAACGAGAATGGGAAATGAAACATGGAGGTAAGGGAATGAAAAGGTATAAGTCAGCACTAAAATGTCCTAATACAACCAGGTAATTTTGTACTCGCTTAGCATAACCTGAGAAGACAGACATCAAGACGTCTCTTTACTCGTACTCAGGCTAGTGATTTTGAGATTTTATTATCCTATCGAAGAGTACTTCACATTGATTTCTTTTTTCATTTGTAAAGTGTGTCATCCTCTTTAAGGTTTCTCCTGACTTTTGAAGGAAATTGACATTTAATTGATTGGAAATATTGCCTTATTTTACGTTTATTTGGAAAACCTTGGAAAATGTTCCATTGTCAGACAAAACAGGATGCGACTCTCCCCCTTAACGTAGAAAATCCTGCTCTCTTGCACAATCCACCCCTTCTCTTGTGGGATCCTTGCTCTTTTACAAGGAACATTTCTCACTTTGGGAGACCCAAGGGGCCAGATTCACAACGCCCTTCTAAATTAAGATGTATCGTATAAACTATTTTTCAAAATAATAATAATAATAATAATAATAATAATAATAATAATAATAATAATAATAATAATAATAATAATAATGGGCTTTTATTTAGAAACAATTGTTAGGATGCATCTTGACTTACGAGGGCTTTGCAAATCTTGTTCCTGGTTTCTTAACCGCCAACCGGTTGGCTCAGTTGGTAGAACACCGGGTCCCGTGCGGGAGGTCACGGCTTCAAACCCCGGCGAAACGAGAAAAGTGCTGCCTTAACAATGACATCTGCAAATGGTTAGACTTTCTAGTCTTCTCGGATAAGGACGATAAATCGTAGGTCCCGTCTCACAACCCCGGTTCATAATTACTTTGTGGGACGTTAAAGAACCCACACATTGTTTACAAGAGTAGGGGACGTAGTTCCCGTTGTTGTGGTCTGGCCTCTGTCTTTGACATTGATGCTTCGGTTGAATGGGTGGGTGGGTGGGTGAGATCTAATATGGACCGATGCTGACGTCCGATCTCACCCCATAGAATTGTAAACCGCTTGGTGATATGTGTGGTATATAAGAATTTCATTCATTCATACTCCTTCACTTCAGTTGTGCATGTGACCCCTTGTCTCTAAGAAAACCCGTCCCTAACCTCCGTACATAACCCAATATTACCTTGACAGACTCTTAGATCACCATCCCTTATACGAGAGACCACTTATCTGCTACATAACCCTCCGTTAATTGTTTATAGACCTCTGAAAAATGATTTATTCAGTTCCAGTCGTTCAGTGGATGACTTTTTACTTATCTTGGTTTTTACAATGGCGTGGACCTCTCGGAGGATCGATCGCCCATTTTACCTCAACTCTCAGACGGAGATACAAGGAAGACAACATTGAGAGGTAACAAGCTTTTAATTGCATTAACACTTGCCGACATATTTTTATTAATATCAAATGAAGATGCAAGTCACATTTTCCTCTTAATATGCGCCGTAACAGGGTGCCACATAACAAGGTTTGTTATCTGGATTCCGCACACCATGCTCGCGGGCTTTCTGAAATTAAGATCAAATGCGGAGATAACTATTATTTTACAGTATTTCGTTTATCTATCCTTCGTTCAATCTATCCTCCAATCCTCCAAGTGCCATTGGCCAAGCTTTGCTACTTGCAAAGTTATGGAAAGCCCCCCCCCCCCCCCCCCCGACCCCATTAGACAACGACAACAACAACAAGAAAAATGCCCGGCTAGATAGGGTTAAAATACACTACTGACGCCCTGGAAATACAATATTTTTGTCGATACAGTAACTCAAGGTCATACCTTATGAATATCAGAAGATTTCAATACATTCTTGTGATTCAGTTTCATGTCCATCGGTCTCAGGCATATTAAGGCATGGCCAATAGCCTCATTTGCATAAAATCAGAAAACAATCATAACACTTCGTGGATTGAACAAAGAAACGTCAAACTTGGCAGTCTTATGAAACCTGATGACCTTAACTGATTCTTGCTTTAAAGTGTGGAACATTTTGGTCACGTGACCATTAAATGATGATTAACGTCTAAAATCTTTAAAGTAAAACGGGGTATATAAAACAAACTATAATCAAACCTTTTCGGGCGTCATACTTTTACACTATGAAAGTCCATTATTAATTAGCCTTGTATGGTGGTACCTGTCATTCCTATTAGAAGTTATTAAGTCATTTCTAATGTCACGTGACCCATTTCCCTTAATTGCAGGACTGCTATTTAATGTGGACACGCAAACAAGGCTAATTCATTTCAAGCCCTTGATATGTAAACGTATGACACCAAAGGAGATTTAATTCTATTTCATTTTATATACCCCATTTGGCTTTGAAGATCTTTAACAATCAATGATCACTTACAGGTCACGTGACCAAAATACTTATCACTTTGAAGCAAAAATCAGTTAAGGTCTTCAAGTTTTATATAAATACCAAGTTTGACAGTTTTTTGTTGAATGTACGAAATGTTATGATTGTTTTCTATTTTTTATGCAAATTAGGCTTTTGGCCATGCCTTAATATGCCTGAGGTCCTCGTTTCTTAAATAAGAGAAAAGAAATAATAGGTAACTTGGTACTAAACAAGTCTGAATGCATATACATTTCTCCTCCTCTGTAAATTCAATGGTTACCCCTTTCTCCACTAAAGGTGGCCACATTCTCCTACTATCACAATTGCTCTCGTTTGTCATCAAGAAAAAAATTAAAATCATGATCAGGGCAGCTTTCATTTTGTCCTGAAAGAAATAAACAAAAAAAGAATTATGAATGAAATAAGACGAAATAACCTGACATTCAGTTTAGGGAAGGCAGCACTTTATTTATGAACAACTTAAATATCGAGAAGCTAGCCAGTACTTTCTTTGCAGAATTTCGATTTGGCCTGTGTGCTTCATTCATATTTCAGTGTCTTCGTACTTAATAAATCATTACGTGTTTCATTTTTTACTCTCCTATCCTCCTGGCTCAAATTGGGAATACGAGAGACGACTCTGTTTTAGCAATTAAAGTTCAACTGAATTTTTTAAGCCAAATGTATAGTATGACTTTCAACTAAATCATTGGATACATTGTGCTTAACGGAATTACTTTGAAGTTTTATTTTCTTCCATAGCAGATTTCCCTGGTTAAGACACTTACGTGATTGGCTTTTTTGCAGACTAGAGACATTAAATAGATTGTACTATTTGAACAAACTTTGAGAGTGCACATTTAATCCGGGAAATAACGTCTATCAGGGTCTAGTGGCAATTGCAAGCAAGTCAGTGTTAAAGCTTTGTATTCTTTTTGAAAGTTCAGTTCAGTTAGCTGTAAAATTGGACATTCAAAAAGATAGCACAAATTAATTTAATTTGAGGCGAATATTACACCACCGAAAATAGGTTCGCATGAAAGACAGACACTGTTTGCCTTGTATTCTTTTCACTGTGTGCTAAGCATTGTTGATTAAAGGTGAACTTCATTCGAATTCATAAGTTTTTTGTCGCGTTGTCAGCTTAACGTTAGTTTTCATTAAGTCACATTTGAGGACTATTTAAAAACAGGACTATGTTCAAGATTGGGTTAAACATGCCATTGTTCACTGGAGTCGGACGTACGGAATGGCAATTACTACAAAAAGAGGAAAGGCGGTCAGCTTTAAATCCGACTCAACTTAATAATTTTGGATCGTTGTAGGTAATATTGGAAGTAAAATAACATAAACGTTTGCATTCTTGCTTTGTTTTCGGTACGCACTTAATTAAGTATTGCTGATTTTGATAAATTTCTTAAAAAAAATAAAATAAAAACGATATGTTAATCGCCTTGCGATATATTAACGCTTCGCTTAATCCAACACTTGTATGTTGCTGGCTGGCTAAACTCACGCAATTCTCATTCGACAGTAATTAAACACGCAGATAAGATTTTTAAGCTTCGGCTAAAGGCTGGTTTCCATATGATCGCAGACGATCGTAGATCGCAGATCGCAGATCGCAAACAATCGCAGACGATCGCAAAAAAGGCTGTTTCCATATAATCGCAACGATCCCAGAGCCGATCGAAGCCATATGTTTTGGTCAGCAGAAATGACAAATATAATCGCGCGCGTAGCAAACAACATCGCGAACGTGGAAGAGCGAAGATTTTGCTGCAAGCAAATTTACCTCTTCTGTTTGTCATGAAGCGTCGTCGTCATCAGCTCCAAAACCGTCGAAAACATGGATTCGTTAACGACCGTACGCAGTTCTTATGTTGCGAAATTTGGCCCCTACTTCCCCGGTCGATAAATGAAACTTCTGCTCGATTTTGTCCCAAAAGTTGGTCGTTTTGTTCTTGTCTTTAACTTAAAATCTTTGTTATTGGGATGGTAAGCACATTCATAACTTGCAACTTCCTCCATAAATTCCTCGTTACCGAACATGTTCAATCTCAGCCATGATGACAACAAAGTGAGTGTTGCTACGCAGACCGTTCCTACAATCGAACACACGAGCGTTGAATCGTAGAAATCGTGGAAGAGAACTCGAAATATTATGGGATGCCGGCGTTTCGATCGCGGATCGCAAAACTTTGGTTTCCATATGATCGCACAATCGCAATTAAGAGTCAATGTCTGAGAAAACCGGGTAAAATCTGAAAAAGCTGAAAGATGGGGGTCGGCCAAATTATTCCATACTAGCATCATAGATAGGTTAGGTGGACTTATGGATAAATTTACTAAAGTTTACTCTTCAAGTGTTTTGGTATAGGAGAAATGAGATCCACTCTCCATCACCCCCTCAGGTCCTAGTTTTTCTGGTAAATTTGACCCAAATTTGACAGCCAGCAAAAACTGTAAAATTTAGCGAACGGAGTTCATGTTTTGTACCTGATATAAATGGTCATAGAACTTCTTGTAAAAAGCCAGAGATATGCAAAATAAGCAAAAGTCACTCTACAACATTTACTTTTGGAATACCTATATTTCGTATCTGCGACTGAGCAAGAAATTAGCCATTTTCGAACTCACGCAGAACACACAACTAAATCTTCAGCAACAATCGGATGCTAAAACCAAACACTCTTACCTTCCCTCTATCAGAATCATCAATAATCTTTTTGGGCCATTCAAACAGCAAGATGCTTCATCACCTCCATTACTCCTACCACTCGTTGTCATGTACAGCACGACACGACGCAAGCAATGTGCCGATTAAGCCGCTCTTAGATTCCACATTGGATTTCTCCACGGTTAAATATATGTAGTTGACTAAAGTGGTCCCCAAAAAATCAGAACTCCTCTCTGGTCAATTTAAGTGAAGGAAAATTTAAAAAGAAATACGAACTAAACAGAACGACGCCATCTTGAGTTGGATTGCTCTCAAGGGACTGGGACCTACTTATTTTTACTTTGGGTAGGGAGGGAACAGGGAAGGACCTATCGCCGGCGCATTGTTGCTAGAAACGTCTGTTTGTCGCGATAAACAGCTCAAGATCTGAACAAATAATGACATGAACGAATCATGCTCAAAATAGAGCCAGCAGAAGTGTGCGACAGCGTGAAAAAATAACTTCATTGGATTTTTTTTGAGCGCGCGGCTTTTGATGTACATTTTCACCGTCAAGAAATCAGAGATATCCAACTCCCGCGTTCTTCACAACTAGATAAAGTACGCTAAAGCATGAACAACTGGAATATTTGAATTTAATAACAAAAATTGCAATGCCTTTATAAGAAAGTTTCCGTTTAGTAACTTCGAAAGAAGTACCGTTATTTGACACTTGTACTACATAACATTAGTAAAACAAATCTTTATACAATGTATAAGCAAACTGATCACAGTTATTACTCAATAAATTGACTCTCCTACGTTAATCTATCATAAAATACAATATTTTAACAGGGAGCCCACGTCACAAAATGTGGTTTTCAGTGAGGCCCTGCACAAATCTAACGTAAGAATACAAAAAAAATTACAAATATAGCTATCTAAAAATAAAAAGTAAAAAGGATAAGATCGATAAAAGAGTCTACATGTTTCTAATAAGATGTCTAAAAACTAAAAAAATTGGAAATGTTCCTAATGCCGTCTGGGAGAGCGTTCCAGTCATCTACCGCATGACAGATAAAGCGATGCCGACCCCATGAGCGCTTTGATTGTGGTTTACATTGATTGTGATTGTGATTGTGATTGTGCTCTACTCGACACGCTCCCCTCTGAATCACTGAGGAAAGCTGAAATATGATCTCTACCTTTACCGCAAAGCAATCAGATTGGATGTGTGAAATAAGTAGAAACAGTGTCATGGAATTGTTCTACCTTTAAAATAAACTGCGTAAAACTATAGATAACTGACGGAAAATGTGCGCTTGATATTTAGAAAAAAGAATTTTCCTTTCAGATCCCCTTTGGGTTGAAATTTCCTTTTTCCTATAGATAACTGCCTTTTCCAAGGTATGTTTGTTTTTGCTCCTGATCTTTTGTTTACTTATTTTGAACTTTGCTAGTTCCGTTGGTCTGTCAATGAACACATGTCGTGAAGCGAAATATTTACCTAGGAGCCCTCACTGAATACGTCATTTGCTTTTAATAAAAGCGTTGGACTTACCATTCCGGCTTGTCATGTACACCAGAAGGCCCTTAGGAGTATGCGCTTTTTGGTTATAAAAGCTGCTGTTGAAAACTTACACAACAAATTAACAAAGAATCAGTTTTGGCTGTATTATCTCCGCTTTGATACCTTGATAAATATGATAGGAGACGGGAAGGAAGAGCTGCCGGACCGTCAAGCACGCTAATCAGAGAATAAACAAATAACATCACGTTAACGTAGAATCCGCAACGCCCAACTCTCTAACTCTACTGGGATCATCACAAAATTGTCTGCGGGTCGAAAAAATAAAGAAGTTATATATCGGTCCAAGGGAACAGTAATCAAAGGTAGCAAGGAGGTAGCATCCTCCACTTTAAATCTGCTTGAATGGCCTTTTCGACAAGTGTTACACAGGGCTGAAACAATATTTGAAATGTTGATTTCAATTGAATGAGATGTTTGTTACATTGTAACAAAACAACACATCTGATTAATTAGCAGAGATTTCCGAACTGATAAGAAACTACACGTAAGGTGAAAATATCTTTAGGTAACATATAAAGAGTACATTAATTACCAAAAATAGGTGAATTGTGAGAAAATAATTTAAATATTGGCTTATTGTACATACCGGATCCTATTGGAACTGAAACTTGAAACTCCTGGTATATTTGTTCCGACACCTGTTTGTTTACCCGACGAGGATATTTTTTAATTTTTTCGCTTCACCTCTGTGAGATGGGTGAGAACAACTGCATTTTAACTTCTGGTAATGTGTTGTTAATTCGTATTTGTGCTTTGGACATTTCCCTGTCTTCCTCTGATAGAGAATGCAATCCGGCGCGATTGAGAATAACATCAGCCTCGTTAATCCGTGTCCCTAAGGGCCTCTTCATATGATCCCGGTTACCGGGATGGCTCGGTAAGCGGGATGAATTTTGCAGTCCGTTCATATGGGAAATTTCATCCCGGTTACCGAGATGAAAAGTGGTGACGCGGTCAATTGAGCGTGACGTTTACCAAACAAGCCCGGCAAGAATTTTTCATTTTTATCGGTTCTACAAACCTCAAAAGTATTATATCTTTATCTCTACTACGAAAAGGAATTATTTTGAACTAGAACATCTCAGAAATGAGCCGTTATAATCAAATATATCCGTTCTAAGACGCGAATGTTTGGTTATAGACTTCATCCCGGTAACCGGGATACCGTGTTCATATGAGAAAATTTTCGTCCCGGACTCCCGAGATCTCGGTCGCTGAAACCGAAAAATATCGGTAACCGGGCTGGCCCGCCTTCTCATATGAACACATCGAATTTTTACAAAAGAAATAGGAATGAGGCGAGATCTCGGTAAGCGGGCTAGCCCGGTCAACCGGGATCATATGAAGAGGCCCTAAGCCTCGACTTCGATCCACTGACACCCAGATTAGTTAGATAATCTGTTAAATCCTTTCTGCATGATTTTAGAGGAATAACATAAAGCTCATTTGGCGCTGATGGTGTTGGACCGCATACACGGTCAACAGTTGAAAATGAGCAGCTCATTTTGCGTTGTACATTACACTTCTGACTGCAATGTAAATACTGTCGCAAAAGACTGGAGCGAAGACCATATGTCACGTAATAAATGTAAATATGGTAAGAACAAAATTGTCATAAAATACTTTCGTACGCGTATAGTCTCTTACGATATAAAATAATATGACGTTATTTTTTCGGATTTTTTTCACTTTGTATTGAAACAAAATAGAGTTTCTGCAAGTGAATCTGCAAACAAGACTTCCAACTGGGCCACGGTATTGTTTCTCCAAATTACTCTTGTGTTTTTGGCTCTTATTTGATTCGTTGTAATCCCGTCTTTGAAGGTACAAGACAGCTTGACCCAGAAACTTCGCCTAATCAAAGCCCACAAAATGCAGATTAAATTTCAAACCGATTTTCCCTGCCCAGCAAGCATAACAACATGTAGGCCATTTAACAAGCAAGGAAAATGGTTGTAACTCTCGTTGGTATCTTCATTTCCCAATAGTTTGTTATTCCTTGCCACTTACGGCATGAGTCTAAACTAGCCTTCCTTAAATCAAAAAGCTTACTTATGAAAAACAGCGTGGAACAATCATCCATGGCCAGCCTTGGCTAGTCCCTGACTCCCTTACAACCAATCAACTAGTTCCCAGTCTATCCCGAGTGTACAAATTCAACATGGCGTCGTTTTGTTTATTTTCGCGTTTTCTTGATTTTCTTTCCGTTAAATTCGCAAGAGAGGAGATTTGAATTTTTTGTGGAACTAATTTGATCAACTGAATATTTTTAACTTAAGACAAACCCAATGCGAAATCCAGGAGCGGCTTAAACAGCACATTGATTGCGTCGTGTCGTGCTGTACATGACATCGAGTAGTAGGAGAAATGGAGGTGATGTAGCATCTTGCTGTTTGAATGGCCCAAAAAGATTATTGGTGATTCTGATAGAGGGAAGGTAAGAGTGTCTGGTTTTGGCATCCAGTTTTTGCTGAAGTTTTAGTTGTGTGTTCTGCGTGAAGTCGAAAATGGCTAATTTCTTGCTCATTCGCAGATACGAAATATAGGTATTCCAAAAGTAAATGTTGTAGAGTGACTTTTGCTTATTTCGCATATCTCTGGCCTTTTACAAGAAGTTCAATGTCCACTTATATCAGGTACAAAACATGAACTTCGTTCGCTAAATTGTACAATTTTTGCTGGCTGTCAAATTTGGGTCAAATTTACCAGAAAAACTAGGACCTGAGGGGGTGATGGAGAGTGGATCTCATATCTCCTATACCAAAACACTTGAAGAGCAAACTTTAGTATATTTATCCATAAGTCCACCTAACCTATCTATGATGTTAGTATGGAATGATTTGGCCGACCCCGATCTTTGACCACCTGCCTGGTTTTCTCAGACAATAACTCTTAATCGCAGATGATCGCAGTCGATCGCAGACGATCGCAGGAGTATGTTTCCATATGATCGCAGACGATCGCACACCTTATTGCGATCTGTGATCTTCGATCCGCGATCATATGGAAACCAGCCTTAAGACGGAAGTAGCGTTGTTTTAGCTCATTCTAAGTCACTTATAGAAAGCGAAAACACAGTGTTTTTGCTTTCTCGGTGAACTGAGCATTTTCCTTTCGAAATTTTCCTCTCTTGATCGACGCTAATTTTGTAGTGTACTGAAGTCAAAATTTATGGAGTCAGTTCTCTTTATGTTTAGCAAATTAACTTAACTAGGGAGAGAAAATCTGGCTCTCCCTTGAGAACGGCTCTTGTTAATATAACCAAAGACTTCAATCCCTCATTTCTGTTAACTGTAGCTTCTGGAAAATTCAGAACGCAACTGAAGCGCAAAACTCAACCAGCGGTTGAAGGCGAAAATAGTGGAAATACCTACTTAGTTTGTACGAGAAAGAGTAGTATGTACCGTGATCGCGAGAAGGCGATAAGATAACTGATTAATCTCCAACGAAAAGATTTCATTTGCCGGTTCCGTTTTTGGTTTCAGTAGTAGTAAATTAAAAAACTGAAGCGATCAGGTATGGAACAAATTGCCGTTCAGTCCTTTGCCCTACCTTGTTGATTTGGAGACCTTTCCTTGTGCTTATGCTTGGTCAGTTGATTCAAAATAGCTCTCAGGAGTGTCTCGTTGAAGTGATATAGAAGTAATTTGCATGATTATATTCATTATTGATCTTTGCATAATAATTTTTTTCTTAAGAACATTTCTACTTAAGCAATAACTTAAAGTACAGAGTCTTTTTTTCTAATTAGTTTGCATATAATCTCAGCAAGGGTTATTGCACCTGACGGTCGCACACAACGTGAAAAGACGTTCAAAAAATAAATGTCAACTCAACGGCTCCCTTCTTCGATTCAGTGGATTGAAAAATTGAACCGTTCAATTTTTAAATTCACTGTTGACGACCTACTGTTTGAAATGCGTGATATAATTAATAAGCGGCACAGTGAACAAACGGCACTTCTCATATACGAAAGTGGAATGAACATTTTAATAAGCGGTAAACTGCCCCAAGGGTAGCAGTTCGTATTATTTTGCGACTTTATTGTGTCTCAGTATTGTTCTATCCTCGGAAGTGAATAGTCAGCTATTAAAGTTTCTCCGAGGGTCTGTCAGAAACAACAAGACTGCGAAAACCAAACATAATTTTTCTATTTTAGCAATGATTATTAAACCATACCTTTGCATTTTAAGTCATATTTGGAAATAATTACCTTTGAACTTTAAACTTGTACTAGCTTTCTATGGATAGGTCTTTCTTTTTCTTGCGAGGAAAGCCACAATGTTTTCAATGATTTTTTAGTAAGAAATATTAAATCATGCCATTCTGACCAGGTTATAGAAATCTATGAAAAGCTTTTTGTTAATTTTTTTGATAAAGAAAAGGCTGTAAAGTTTTCAATCATATTTGGTAATAATAATTAAATCAACAGCTTCCAGTAGGTACTAGAAATCTATATAAAAAAAGCTTTTTTGTTAACTTTCTTATAAAGAAGACGGCCACAAAGTTTTCAATTATATTTGCGGTAATTACCTTTCAGTTGTTATTTGAAATATAATCTTTGAGAAGCTTTTTCAAAATTCTAACAAAGAAGAAAGCGGCAATAAGATGATTGAAAACTGCTCAGTTTACACTTACTAACAAGAGATGACAAATCTTCTTTAATTTTGTCTGTGTGAAAAAGCGCCTTAGAAAAACAACGCCCACCATCTGAACGAAATATAATATTGGATTAAAGTACTACTACCTAGTTAGTTTTCCAAAATTGATTTAAAAATATATACAATTTCCATACAGTTATGGGATAGAAAAAAAACAGTTAGCGGGGTCCTAAAAAAGCTTAACATTGAATAATTAATTATGCAACTTACTTGTTGATAACTTGTAAAAAAGAACTCCTGAAACGTATTTGTGCGTATTCTGTACCTCCAGTATACAGCATATAGAAAGGTTTCCTTATCTACACGGTGGTGCAAATGAATCTTATTTCATATATTATTGCTTCAATTTTTCAACTTACCGAAGCTAGCACAAAAATTTTTTTTTTCGAAAAGTTCTTAAAAGAACCACCTTTTAATTAATTTTTGTTCTGTCTTACGACCGCACGTACTCTAAATTTTGCCCTTACGTATTCTAAATCTTCAATCAGTGGGACTTGTATTAGAAAAATCAGCAGGTTTGAAAAATTTGGTTATAAAAGTGTTTATAATTATCCAATACTGATGTTGTTGTTGGAAGTTTGATGTTGTTGTTGTCGTTTGCTCTGAATTAAAGGAAGAGGATGCTATCATCAGTTATTAGTTGGGTATTTTGACTATTAATGGAGGAGTTTTCACAAGTAACCAGTCTTTAGATAATTTAATTGCCTTTGGTCGCTCGTTGTTTTAGCTCAGTCTAAGTCACTTATAGAAAGCGAAAACACAGTGTTTTCGCTTTCTCGGTGAACTGAGCATTTTCCTCCTTTGATCGACGCTAATTTTATAGTGTACCGAAGTCAAAATTTATAGAGCCAGTTCTCTTTGTGTTTGGCAAACTTAACCAGAGAGAGAAAATCTGGCTATCCCTTGAGAACGACTTTTCTATTAATCGTTATTTGAGTAATATCCAGCTAAACAATGCCAAAATTCTCTTTTGAATTTCTGTACGTTCCGACTTAAGAAAAATATAAATTATATAACTAAAAAACACGTTAATATAACCAAAGACTTCAACCTCTCATTCTTGTTAACTGCTAGCTTCTGGAAATTCATCACGCAAATGAAGAGCAAAACTCAACAAGAGTTGATGGCGAAAATAGTGGAAATACCTACTTAGCTTGTACGAGGAAGTGTAGAATGTACCATGATTGCGAGTGGAAGGCGATAAGATAAATTAATCTCCGAGAAAAACATTTCATTTTGGGTTACTGGTAGGGAATTAAAAAACTAAAGCGGTCAAGTATGGCACAAATTGCCGTTCAGTCCTTTGCCCTACCTTGTTGATTCACCTTTCCTTGTGCTTATGCTTTGTCAGTTAATTCAAAATAGCTCTCAGGAGTGTCTCGTTGAGGTGATATAGAAGTAATTTGCATGATTATATTCATTATTGATCTTTGCATAATAATTTTTTTTCTTAAGAACACTTCTATTTAAGCAATAACAAATTTTTCTAATTATTTTGCACCCATGTACCGTGCGCTTTTAAATTACTGAGTAATTTGTGGAAGGGAAAAACAAATCTCAGCTCGGGTTATTGCACCTTTAAACTTGTACTAGCTTTCTATGGATACGGCTTTGTTTTTTTGTTTTTTTTTCTGGTGAGGAAAGCCACAATGTTTTCAATCATTTTTTAGTAAGAATTAATATTAAATCATGCCGTTCAGACCAGGTTATAGAAATCTATGAAAGGCTTTTTGTTAATTTTCCGAAATAGAAAAGGCGGTAAAGTTTTCAATCATATTTAGGTAATAATAATTAAACCAAAAGCTTCCAGTTGGTACTAGAAGTCTGTATAAAAAAAGCTTTTTGTTAACTTTCTTATAAAGAAGACGGCCACAAAGTTTTCAATTATATTTGTGGTAATTAACTTTCAGTTTTTACTTGAAATATAATCTTTGAGAAGCTTTTTCAAATGTCTAACAAAGAAGAAAGCGGCAATAAGATCCCGTGTGTGATGATTGAATACTGCTCAGTTTACACTTCTAACAAAAGATGACAAATCTTCTTTAATTTTGACTGAGTGAAAAGCTGCCTTAGAAAAACAATACCCACCATCTGAACGAAATACTGGATTCAAATACTGCTTCCTAGCTGGTTCTCCAAAATCGATTTGAAAATATATATTAATTTCCATACAGTTAAGGGATAAAAAAGCAGTTAACGTGGTCCTAAAAACGCTTAAAATTGAATAATTAATAATGCAAGTTACTTTTTGATAACTTGTAAAAAAAAAACCCTTGAAACGTATTTGTGCGGATTGTGCACCTCCAGTATACAGCATATAGAAAGCTTTACTAATTTACACGGTAGGATAAATGAATCTTTATTTCATATATTATTGTTTCAATTTTTCAACTTACGAAAGCACGAAAAAATTCTTACCACAAGTCCCATCATAAAGAAACAACCTTTTAATCAATTTTTGTTGTCTTACGACCGCACGTGCTCTCAATTTTTCCGTTACGTTATCCAGATCTTTAATCCCTGGGTCTTATATTAGAAGAATTAACAGGTTTGAATTCTTCATCCAATACTGATGTTGTTGTTAAAAGACCGTTTGTTCTGAATTAAAGGAAGAGGATGCTATTATCAGTTATTAGTTGGATATTTTGACGATTAATGGAAGAGTTTTCACAAGTATCCTCAAGGAATAATCAATCATAAAATAGTAACTGTCTTAAGACAATTTTTCTTTGGTCGCTCGCTGTAAACATTCTCCAGTCAGTTATTTTAGATGCAAAGAAAAGTAATCAAAATACGGTGACGACTGAAAACACATGTGTTGGAGTAAGACTGTGTGTCTTTTAGAGTAGCCAATTTATAAATTTTTTAAATATTTCGTTTTGTCTCCATCTAATAGCAATCTCGTGACCTATATGAACAACATACTATTGTCGGACAAGATAAGTCCATGCTGAAATAGTCTGCAAGGTGATAAGTTGCTTTGGTCAAGCCTTTTTATCGAAAAAAGGTATGCTTTACAGGTACAGAGAAACAAACAAGGAAGTAATCCTGTATTGCATTTTTCTTCCAATACTATCGACAACTATAAAATTAAGACGGATTTATAGCTGACCACTTTTACGCTTATTTCGTTGTTATGCAACTTGGATGCCGTAAGACATATTCCAAGATTAAGGCACGCGTCCTGTGGACATTTTACTACATCAGATTAGAAGTAGCATTGTTACCAGACAAAAAAAAAACGAATTGGAGAATGTTAGTTATTTTTATGTTGAAACACTTTGAAACTTTCACCAATGCAAATCAAAACTATGTTGTTGTTAAAAACTACAGTAATATATACTATTGCGTTACATGAACTCTTTGTGGTATCATGCAAACCTAAGTCTTGTTCTTCCTTTATAATTTCACTAGATCTTCCCCTTGATGCTATATGAGTATTTTGTTCACAAGAAAGGGTACTTACTCGCAAAAAAATTTAAAATAATAATAACAAACTAACAAAATCCCCTCGGGCCTGGTTCCTATTTAGCGGCCGGCGGTCAGTGGTCGCAATTACATTCATAACTTTTTGTAATATTAAAACAAACACCCCCAAACCTCAGTTTGGTTGAATAGTTAATAGCACAAGTGACGTGATGTTTCCATGTCAACAAGTTTTTGATAGCCATGTTTTTAGCGCTTTTTATCGGTTTGGTTACTTCTCAGTCATCTGGATTGATTTCCCAGGCTCACATGACACAAGCCAGTCGTTTCACCTTGACAGTTTTCATTTATTTGTCTTAGTAAAAGAAGAAAACATTCAAATTAAAAGTAAAGGTAATGGCGAGGAGACCTCAAGAAACCACCAGGCTTATAAGAAAGGTCACCTCGGCTGTCATTAATAAATAGAAAATATATGGTGCTGCGTATTACTAAGCGCGGCTTGGTCAATTTATGATTTTACTAATAAAAACTCCAACATTTTTTCCTTAAAGGTGAAAAAACTGTTCTGGGTCTTCAATCGCCTTAGATCTTCGACTTCGACTCTGCAAGAGAGTGACTGACAAACTCAGTTATATGGCTTTCGTTCGTTGGTCCAGATAACTTTACTGAGAGAACTTCCTTCACGTCGTTCCGTAAGCTTAACTGACTAATCTCACAGCAGGAAGCAGGCTTAATGATTCTTATACCAAAAAAAGATATTAACATTTCTCTTAATATAAGACATTAAATCATATGTCTCACTTTTTAAAGCCTGATTTTGTTTGCTTTATTTTCTCGTGGCTTGGACATGCGGACGTTTTCTCTCGCTTGCTTGGTTTCATGGAGTTGTTGGTTGGAATGCTTAAAAGTTTTCTCTAAGCCCTATCCGGTTTTTTTTAGTAAGCACTTTACATATATTTAATAATGTTCCAATCATAAAAGTCATTCCTTTAATATCAGCTTTAGGCAGATCATTTTAATCCCCTTTAGGATCCTGGATCCCCTCCCCGCCCCTCCTCGTAACTTCAAAACTATTAAAGATATGACAATAAAACTCATAGCATAATTGTGTGGAATAAAACTGCATTTGACCGTTTACCTCTAATCAACCTGTTTGCTCCCTTTTCCTCATTCCCCATTCCACAATTTCTGTTTCTCATTCGTTCTAATATTATTCCGCGGTAAATGTCTTTGATCTAACGTAAACTTTTTCACCTTTCTCGCTTTGTTTTCTCTTTTTTTCTTGTTGATACACGCAATTGGCTTAGAGAAATTGAGAGGTTTGATCGTTTTGCATATTAACTGCTTCACGGTACGTATTCCTACACGTTACCAAATCGTTGATTGAATTAGCTTGTCATTGAAGTTTAATATGCTCTGTATAACTTTTTAACCCACTGGATCGAAGACGTGAGCCATTGTGTTCGTATTTATTGATATGAACGTCCCGTCTCTCCGTTAGGTGCGACCGAGGCTTCTTGGAGTACCATATAGCACCGCTTGCATTCAGTCAAAATAAAACCCATTAGTGCATTCTTATTGGCTCAATAACAGTGTTTTTATAAAAAACAAATGGTATAGGAGTCGTTCTTGGGTAAAGTTTAATATAACAATAAGTTAAACCAAATTTATGCAAATTACTTCAGTTGAAAACCTGAAGCGTATATATTTGAATTTACCGATTTGGGCGGATTGTGCACCTTCGGTATAAAGCACGCGCATATAGAAAGCTAAAGGTTTCCTAATGTACACGGTAAGACAAATGAATCTTCATTTCAGATATTATTGCTTCATCCTTCAACTTACGAAGCGCCAAAAAATTCTACCACAGATCCCGTCATAAAAGAAACTGCTTTAATATATGTTATTGTTCTGTTTCACAGCTGCAGTTTTGCTCTGTTACGTACGGTATAAAGTACGTATTTTCTACAAACTTTTCCACGATTTCTATTGTGTCCTGGTCCTCTCTTGCGTATTCTAAATTTTTAATTGCTGGGACTAAGAAGAATGAGCAGGTTTGAAGCTTAAGGTTATATAAGTGTTTTGGATACAATAATTTGCTGTTAAAAGTACCGCTTGCTGTGATACAGGATGCTGTTATCAGTTGTTAGTTGGATATTTTGACGATAAATAGAAGAGTTTTTACAAGTAACTTCGAGGAGTAATCAATCTTAAAACTGAAAAGACTGTCTTTTGACAATTTTGCCTTTGATCGCTTGGTGAATAACAGTAGCGTTGATCAAGGTTCAGTCAGTCATTTTACTGATGCAAGAAAACTAATCAAGTACGGTGATGCTTGAAATGTTACTGTTGTTGAAGTAAGACTGTGCGACGGTCTTAGATTAGCTAAATTTTCGTCTCTTCTGTCAAATAAGAATCGGGTGAGCTTTGTGAACAACATACCATTGTCGGATCATGCTGAAAGGGTCCGCAAGGTGATCAGTTGTTTTTGTCAAGCCTTTTTTTTTTTATCAAAATAAGGTATGCTTTACACGTACAGAGAAACAAACACGAATTCAAAGTAATTCTTTATGGTAAATTTTCTTCCAATACTATCAACAACCATAAAATTAGGACGGATTGTTATTTCTTTAATCATGATCATGGGCTCTTTCCTTCCGAAAAATATGTATTTATTATTACAACAGTGTAAAGTGTATAAAATGAGAGCACCATAACGTTATGATTCTTCCTCAGCACCGCGTCCTAGCACTGATACCATTTAGAAGTCGAACTGCTCACAGTATAGAGCTTTCAACCGAAAAAAGTTCCCCTTTTCGGCTGTATCTGTGTGAACTTTACACCTACGCCGACGCAGGAACTCAACCAAGTGAGGCATAGAATAAAAATTAAAAGCAGAATGAAACAGACTAATTCAGTTGTCCTTGGTGCGTTTTTGAATGTGACGCCACTCGTTGAGCCGGTTGGGTCGAAAACTCAGGGCCGGGCTTTAAGGACGTCACCGGGATGTGGCCCTGGGCTTCCAGTAAGGCATGAATTGGATCTCGCTGCACAGATGGCCTAAGAATTAGTTTAGTTGAATAAATTAGATTATACTTAGTCTTATTTCGTTCAATGATTTTCTTATTTCTCTTTTTTTCTACTGAATTCTTTAGGATAAAATGAAAGCTGCCCTGATTGTGGCTCTAATTTTTGTCTTTATGGCAAACCAAGGCACTTGTACTACCAGGAGAACAAAGCGATTTTTGATGA